>NW_028159846.1:0-21927 GCF_964263955.1 Coregonus lavaretus | reverse complement strand
ATTGGAATACATTCGCCAAAGTTCTAGAATTCCTGCCGTCTGTTCAGAAAGAAATGAAATCATTCAGAATGCTACACCAGGAGTAGGTCTATAATTTAGCCACAGAGGATCAATAGCTTCTTAAAAAATAAAATAAAATAAAAAGCCTAGCTGTGGATTGTGTGTAGCCCAGTTACAAGGCATAGCCTACAGTCGGGAACTCACATCAAATCCTGCTGAATAGAGAAAACTAATCTGTCTGAAGGCTGTCTAGTTATCAACTTCCAAACAGGCCTATTGAGCAGACTACATTGTTTTACAAAGTAAAACAAGAGACAGATAGGCTTTTGCTTTTAATTTACAAATGAAAACCGCCCCTCTCCCTCCCTTCCTCCATCCCTCTCTCTCTCTCCCCTCCTCTCTCCCTGCCCTCTCCCTCCAGCCCCCCCCTCTCTCCCTGCCCTCACCCTCCAGCCCCCTCCCCTCTCCCTGCCCTCTCCCTCCATCCCCCCCCTCTCCCTGCCCTCTCCCTCCATCCCCTCCCCTCTCCCTGCCCTCTCCCTCCATCCCCTCCCCTCTCCCTGCCCTCTCCCTCCATCCCCTCCCCTCTCCCTGCCCTCTCCCTCCACCCCCTCCCCTCTCCCTCCACCCCCCCCCCTCTCCCTGCCCTCTCCCTCCACCACCTCCTCTCTCCCTGCCCTCTCCCTCCATCCCCCCCCTCTCCCTGCCCTCTCCCTCCAGCCCCCTCCCCTCTCCCTGCCCTCCCCTCCCCCCCTCCCCTCTCCCTGCCCTCTCCCTCCATCCCCCCCCCTCTCCCGTCCTCCCTCCGCCCCCCCCCTCCCCCCCCCGCCCTCTCCCTGTCCTCTCCCTCCAGCCCCCTCCCCCCCCCCTCTCCCTGTCCTCTCCCTCCACCCCCCTCCCTGTCCTCTCCCTCCCCCCCTCTCCCTGTCCTCTCCCTCCAGCCCCCCCCTCTCCCTGTCCTCTCCCTCCAGCCCCCCCCTCTCCCTGTCCTCTCCCTCCACCCCCCCTCTCCCTGTCCTCTCCCTCCACCCCCCCCTCTCCCTGTCCTCTCCCTCCAGCCCCCCCCTCTCCCTGTCCTCTCCCTCCAGCCCCCCCCTCTCCCTGCCCTCTCCCTCCACCCCCTCTCTCCCTGTCCTCTCCCTCCACCCCCTTCTCTCTCCCTGTCCTCTCCCTCCATCCCCCCCCCTCTCCCTGTCCTCTCCCTCCAGCCCCCCCCTCTCCCTGTCCTCTCCCTCCACCCCCTTCTCTCTCCCTGTCCTCTCCCTCCATCCCCCCCCCCTCTCCCTGTCCTCTCCCTCCACCCCCCCCTCTCCCTGTCCTCTCCCTCCACCCCCTTCTCTCTCCCTGTCCTCTCCCTCCATCCCCCCCCCTCTCCCTGTCCTCTCCCTCCACCCCCTTCTCTCTCCCTGTCCTCTCCCTCCACCCCCTTCTCTCTCCCTGTCCTCTCCCTCCATCCCCCCCCCCTCTCCCTGTCCTCTCCCTCCACCCCCTTCTCTCTCCCTGTCCTCTCCCTCCAGCCCCCCTCTCTCCCTGTCCTCTCCCTCCACCCCCTTCTCTCTCCCTGTCCTCTCCCTCCACCCCCTTCTCTCTCACTGTCCTCTCCCTCCACCCCCTCCCCTCTCCCTGTCCTCTCCCTTCAGCCCCCCCCCCCCCCCCCGCCCTCTCCCTCCAGTGTTTTGTGAACAGTGTGTCTGTGAAGTCTCAACACAAACATGATGGGGACATTCCATTACAATCCATGTCTGCTTCTTAACAGCCACACAGATAGCATTTAGGAAGAATAAATCAGCCTTTACGGAGTCTGTTTGTGTGTGTGTGTGTGTGTGTGTGTGTGATCCAGAGGTGGGGAGGTGTGTGGTATTAATAGGATGTTACCATGCCTGAGTAAGGCTGATCTATAATACATGAAACCTCTTAGACATCTCTTACACTTTCTCTCATCACACAGTCTTCTTTCCCTCTACCCTCCCTCCTCTCTTTTCTTCCCTCTCCCTTCTGCCTCTCTCCCTCCTCTCTCCCCCCTCTCTCCCCCCTCCCTCCCTCCCTCTCTCCCTCCTCTCTCCCTCCTCTCACCCTCCTCTCTCCCTCTCTCTCCCTCCTCTCTCCCTCCCTCTCTCCCTCCTCTCTCCCTCCTCTCTCCCTCCCTCCTCTATTTTATTCCCTCTCTCCCTCCTCTCTCCCTCCCTCTCGCCCTCCTCTCTCCCTCTCTCCCTCCTCTCTCCCTCTCCCCCCTCCCTCTCTCCCTCCTCTCTCCCCTCGCTCTCCCTCCTCTCTCCCTCCCTCTCTCCCTCTTCTCTCCCCTCTCTCTCTCCCTCCTCTCTCCCCCCTCCTCTCTCCCTCCTCTCTCCCTCCTCTCTCCCTCTCTCTACCTCCTCTCTCCCTCCTCTTTCCCTCCTCTCTCCCTCCTCTATTTATTCCCTCTCTCCCTCCTCTCTCCCTCCTCTCTCCCTCCCTCTCTCCCTCCTCTATTTTATTCCCTCTCTCCCTCCTCTCTCCCTCCCTCTCTCCCTCCTCTCTCCCTCCCTCTCTCCTTCCTCTCTCCCTCCTCTCTCCCTCCTCCCTCCCTCCTCTCTCCCTCCCTCTCTCCCTCCTCTCTCCTTCCTCTCTCCCTCCTCTCTTTTATTCTCTCTCTCCCTCCTCTCTCCCTCCTCTCTCCCTCCTCCCTCCCTCTCTCCCTCCTCTCTCCTTCCTCTCTCCCTCCTCTCTCCCTCCTCTCTTTTATTCCCTCCTCTCTCCCTCCTCTCTCCCTCCTCCCTCCCTCCCTCTCTCCTTCCTCTCTCCCTCCTCTCTCCCTCCTCTCTTTTATTCCCTCCCTCCCTCCTCTCTCCCTCCTCTCTCCCTCCTCTCTCCTTCCTCTCTCCCTCCTCTCTCCCTCCTCTCTTTTATTCCCTCCCTCCCTCCTCTCTCCTCCTCTCTCCCTCCTCTCTCCTTCCTCTCTCCCTCCTCTCTCCCTCCTCTCTTTTATTCCCTCCCTCCCTCCCTCCCTCTCTCCCTCCTCTCTCCCTCCTCTCTCCCTCCCTCTCTCCCTCCTCTCTCCCTCCTCTCTCCCTCTCTCCCTCCTCTCTCCCTCCTCCCTCCCTCTCTCCCTCCTCTCTCCCTCCTCTTTCCCTCCCCCCTCCTCTCTCCCTCCTCTCTCCCTCTCTCCTTCCTCTCTCCCTCCTCTCTCCCTCCTCTCTTTTATTCCCTCCCTCCCTCCTCTTTCCCTCTCTCCCTCCTCCCTCCCTCCTCTCTCCCTCCTCTCTCCCTCCTCTTTCCCTCCCTCTCTCCCTCCTCTCTCCCTCCTGCTGCGTTAGGGTCTGAGACTGCTCTCTGGTGTGTGTGTGTCCAGCAAGCTGTTCTTCCTCTATGGTGGACTAGCAGCAGTATTGTCAGTAGCTGTTCTTCCTCTATGGTGGACTAGCAGCAGTATTGTCAGTAGCTGTTCTTCCTCTATGGTGGACTAGCAGCAGTATTGTCAGTAGCTTCAGAGTGTGTTACGTTGTGCTGACTTCAGTACAGATTGTGTGTGTGTGTGTGTGTGTGTGTGTGTGTGTGTGTGTGTGTGTGGTCGGTTTAGTTCCAGCTCCAGGGTTGCTAAGGTTTCGTGGAGTCAATGTCCATGAAATGGTAATGATAGACAGAATGGGAGAAAGAGAGAGAAGGAGAGAGGGGCATATTTTCCCCAATGGCATTTCTGCTATAAATATCAAACTCACAATTCTTTGATTTGCCAAAAAGGAGAGAGGGGGGAGAGAGGGGTGGAAAGAGGGAGGAGAGAGGGAGGAGAGAGGGAGGAGAGAGGGAGAAGAGAGGGAGAAGAGAGGGAGGAGAGAGGGGTGGAGAGAGGGAGGAGAGAAGGAGGAGAGGGGGAGGAGAAAGGGAGGAGAGAGGGAGGAGAGAGGGGTGGAGAGAGGGAGGAGAGAGGGGTGGAGAGAGGGGTGGAGAGAGGGAGGAGAGAGGGGTGGAGAGAGGGAGGAGAGAGGGAGGAGAGAGGGGTGGAGAGAGGGGTGGAGAGAGGGAGGAGAGAGGGAGGAGAGAGGGTGGAGAGAGGGCGGAGAGAGGGAGGAGACAGAGCAGGGCATGGGGGAGGTAGAGAGAAGAGAGGTAGAAACAAAGAGATAAAGAGTTGGCTGTGTCATCTATATTCCAGTGTGGGTGGAAGGAGTCAAATTAGCACCTCATTCTCTCTGAAGACACACACACACATTCTCTCTGAAGCGTCGACTTATCGTAGACTTCAAACCTGCCCCACCACACACACACACACACACACACACACGCAAAACACACACATACAGTGGGGGAAAAAAGTATTTAATCAGCCACCAATTGTGCAAGTTCTCCCACTTAAAAAGATGAGAGAGGCCTGTAATTTTCATCATAGGTACACGTCAACAATGACAGACAAATTGAGAAAAAAAAATCCTGAAAATCATATTGTAGGATTTTTAATGAATTTATTTGCAAATTATGGTGGAAAATAAGTATTTGGTCACCTACAAACAAGCAAGATTTCTGGCTCTCACAGACCTGTAACTTCTTCTTCTTCTGTGGTCCTCTGTAGCTCAGCTGGTAGAGCACGGCGCTTGTAACGCCAAGGTAGTGGGTTCGATCCCCGGGACCACCCATACACAAAAATGTATGCACGCACGACTGTAAGTCGCTTTGGATAAAAGCGTCTGCTAAATGGCATATTATTATTATATTATATTATTATTCTTTAAGAGGCTCCTCTGTCCTCCACTCGTTACCTGTATTAATGGCACCTGTTTGAACTTGTTATCAGTATAAAAGACACCTGTCCACAACCTCAAACAGTCACACTCCGAACTCCACTATGGCCAAGACCAAAGAGCTGTCAAAGGACACCAGAAACAAAATTGTAGACCTGCACCAGGCTGGGAAGACTGAATCTGCAATAGGTAAGCAGCTTGGTTTGAAGAAATCAACTGTGGGAGCAATTATTAGGAAATGGAAGACTTTGACCCCACTGATAATCTCCCTCGATCTGGGGCTCCATGCAAGATCTCACCCCGTGGGGTCAAAATGATCACAAGAACGGTGAGCAAAAATCCCAGAACCACACGGGGGGACCTAGTGAATGACCTGCAGAGAGCTGGGACCAAAGTAACAAAGCCTACCATCAGTAACACACTACGCCGCCAGGGACTCAAATCCTGCAGTGCCAGACGTGTCCCCCTGCTTAAGCCAGTACATGTTCAGGCCCGTCTGAAGTTTGCTAGAGTGAATTTGAATGATCCAGAAGAGGATTGGGAGAATGTCATATGGTCAGATGAAACCAAAATATAACTTTTTGGTAAAAACTCAACTCGTCGTGTTTGGAGGACAAAGAATGCTGAGTTGCATCCAAAGAACACCATACCTACTGTGAGGCATGGGGGTGGAAACATCATGCTTTGGGGCTGTTTTTCTGCAAAGGGACCAGGACGACTGATCCGTGTAAAGGAAATAATGAATGGGGCCATGTATCGTGAGATTTTGAGTGAAAACCTCCTTCCATCAGCAAGGGCATTGAAGATGAAACGTGGCTGGGTCTTTCAGCATGACAATGATCCCAAACACACCGCCCGGGCAACGAAGGAGTGGCTTCTTAAGAAGCATTTCAAGGTCCTGGAGTGGCCTAGCCAGTCTCCAGATCTCAACCCCATAGAAAATCTTTGGAGGGAGTTGAAAGTCTGTGTTGCCCAGCGACAGCCCCAAAACATCACTGCTCTAGAGGAGATCTGCATGGAGGAATGGGCCAAAATACCAGCAACAATGTGTGAAAACCTTGTGAAGACTTACAGAAAACGTTTGACCTGTGTCATTGCCAACAAAGGGTATATAACAAAGTATTGAGAAACTTTTGTTATTGACCAAATACTTATTTTCCACCATAATTTACAAATAAATTCATTAAAAATCCTACAATGTGATTTTCGGGACTTTTTTTTCTCATTTTGTCTGTCATAGTTGACGTGTACCTATGATGAAAATTACAGGCCTCTCTCATCTTTTTAAGTGGGAGAACTTGCACAATTGGTGGCTGACTAAATACTTTTTTTCCCCACTGTACTTATGCTAAAATGTTTCTTGTATTCCACTGAGCCATTTCCTTCATGTTTATATTCTGATCGGTTATTCTTTCTTATTGTTGCTGCATTGTCCAGAAGGAACCCGCCAGTCAGCATTTCATTGGACCATGTATACCAAGTGTTGTATACTAATAAAAGTTTAAACACACTCTGCCAGAGATAAGGACATGTGGTGTCACCATCAGAAAAAGAAGAGGCAGTATCTGGCAGGATTAGTGGAGTGTGTCAACTAGCTCTGTTTTTCTATGTCTGTCTGTCAGAGCCCTGACGAACGCTTCAGTGTGAATAGAGTGATCTGGTTAGTAGAGAGGTGCTGTCTGTCTGCTGTAATCGGCTCTAAACAGAAAGCGTGTGTGTGCGGTTGAGAGGTACTGTCTGCTGTAATCAGCTCTAAACAGCTGCTGTGATAACTTTCAGCCCTAAGACACGCTGAGACACACTGGGACACGCACTGACGCTACGCTAGGCTACGTTACACACCAACCCATAGAATTAGAACCAATAGTAGTACTGACGCTAGGCTAGGCTACGCTATGTTACAACCACACCCATAGAATTAGAACCAAGAGTAGTACTGACGCTACGCTAGGCTATGTTAAAACCACACCAATAGAATTAGAACCAATGGTAGAACTGACGCTACGCTAGGCTACGCTATGTTACAACCACACCCATAGAATTAGAACCAATGGTAGTACTGACGCTACGCTACGCTAGGCTATGTTACAACCACACCAATAGAATTAGAACCAATAGTAGTACTGACGCTACGCTACGCTAGACTATGTTACAATCACACCCATAGAATTAGAACCAATGGTAGTACTGACGCTACGCTAGACTATGTTACAACCACACCCATAGAATTAGAACCAATGGTAGTACTGACGCTACGCTACGCTAGACTATGTTACAACCACACCCATAGAATTAGAACCAATGGTAGTACTGACGCTACGCTACGCTAGGCTATGTTACAACCACACCCATAGAATTAGAACCAATGGTAGTACTGACGCTACGCTACGCTAGACTATGTTACAACCACACCCATAGAATTAGAACCAATAGTAGTACTGACGCTACGCTACGCTAGGCTATGTTACAACCACACCCATAGAATTAGAACCAATGATAGTACTGACGCTAGGCTAGGCTACGCTATGGTACAACCACACCCATAGAATTAGAACCAATAGTAGTACTGACGCTACGCTACGCTAGGCTATGTTACAACCACACCCATAGAATTAGAACCAATGGTAGTACTGACGCTAGGCTAGGCTACGCTATGGTACAACCACACCCATAGAATTAGAACCAATGGTAGTACTGACGCTAGGCTAGGCTACGCTATGGTACAACCACACCCATAGAATTAGAACCAATAGTAGTACTGACGCTACGCTAGACTATGTTACAACCACACCCATAGAATTAGAACCAATGGTAGTACTGACGCTACGCTACGCTAGGCTATGTTACAACCACACCCATAGAATTAGAACCAATAGTAGTACTGACGCTACGCTACGCTAGGCTATGTTACAACCACACCCATAGAATTAGAACCAATGATAGTACTGACGCTAGGCTAGGCTACGCTATGTTACAACCACACCCATAGAATTAGAACCAAGAGTAGTACTGACGCTACGCTAGGCTATGTTAAAACCACACCAATAGAATTAGAACCAATGGTAGAACTGACGCTACGCTAGGCTACGCTATGTTACAACCACACCCATAGAATTAGAACCAATGGTAGTACTGACGCTACGCTACGCTAGGCTATGTTACAACCACACCAATAGAATTAGAACCAATAGTAGTACTGACGCTACGCTACGCTAGACTATGTTACAATCACACCCATAGAATTAGAACCAATGGTAGTACTGACGCTACGCTAGACTATGTTACAACCACACCCATAGAATTAGAACCAATGGTAGTACTGACGCTACGCTACGCTAGACTATGTTACAACCACACCCATAGAATTAGAACCAATGGTAGTACTGACGCTACGCTACGCTAGGCTATGTTACAACCACACCCATAGAATTAGAACCAATGGTAGTACTGACGCTACGCTACGCTAGACTATGTTACAACCACACCCATAGAATTAGAACCAATAGTAGTACTGACGCTACGCTAGGCTATGTTACAACCACACCCATAGAATTAGAACCAATAGTAGTACTGACGCTACGCTACGCTAGGCTATGTTACAACCACACCCATAGAATTAGAACCAATGATAGTACTGACGCTAGGCTAGGCTACGCTATGGTACAACCACACCCATAGAATTAGAACCAATAGTAGTACTGACGCTACGCTACGCTAGGCTATGTTACAACCACACCCATAGAATTAGAACCAATGGTAGTACTGACGCTAGGCTAGGCTACGCTATGGTACAACCACACCCATAGAATTAGAACCAATGGTAGTACTGACGCTAGGCTAGGCTACGCTATGGTACAACCACACCCATAGAATTAGAACCAATAGTAGTACTGACGCTACGCTAGACTATGTTACAACCACACCCATAGAATTAGAACCAATGGTAGTACTGACGCTACGCTACGCTAGGCTATGTTACAACCACACCCATAGAATTAGAACCAATAGTAGTACTGACGCTACGCTACGCTAGGCTATGTTACAACCACACCCATAGAATTAGAACCAATGATAGTACTGACGCTAGGCTAGGCTACGCTATGGTACAACCACACCCATAGAATTAGAACCAATAGTAGTACTGACGCTACGCTACGCTAGGCTATGTTACAACCACACCCATAGAATTAGAACCAATGGTAGTACTGACGCTAGGCTAGGCTACGCTATGGTACAACCACACCCATAGAATTAGAACCAATGGTAGTACTGACGCTAGGCTAGGCTACGCTATGGTACAACCACACCCATAGAATTAGAACCAATAGTAGTACTGACGCTACGCTAGACTATGTTACAACCACACCCATAGAATTAGAACCAATAGTAGTACTGACGCTACGCTACGCTAGACTATGTTACAACCACACCCATAGAATTAGAACCAATAGTAGTACTGACGCTACGCTACGCTAGACTATGTTACAACCACACCCATAGAATTAGAACCAATGGTAGTACTGACGCTACGCTACGCTAGACTATGTTACAACCACACCCATAGAATTAGAACCAATGGTAGTACTGACGCTACGCTACGCTAGACTATGTTACAACCACACCCATAGAATTAGAACCAATGGTAGTACTGACGCTACGCTACGCTAGACTATGTTACAACCACACCCATAGAATTAGAACCAATGGTAGTACTGACGCTACGCTAGGCTATGTTACAACCACACCCATAGAATTAGAACCAATAGTAGTACTGACGCTACGCTACGCTAGACTATGTTACAACCACACCCATAGAATTAGAACCAATAGTAGTACTGACGCTACGCTACGCTAGACTATGTTACAACCACACCCATAGAATTAGAACCAATAGTAGTACTGACGCTACGCTAGACTATGTTACAACCACACCCATAGAATTAGAACCAATGGTAGTACTGACGCTACGCTACGCTAGACTATGTTACAACCACACCCATAGAATTAGAACCAATAGTAGTACTGACGCTACGCTAGGCTATGTTACAACCACACCCATAGAATTAGAACCAATGGTAGTACTGACGCTACGCTACGCTAGACTATGTTACAACCACACCCATAGAATTAGAACCAATGGTAGTACTGACGCTACGCTACGCTAGACTATGTTACAACCACACCCATAGAATTAGAACCAATGGTAGTACTGACGCTACGCTAGGCTATGTTACAACCACACCCATAGAATTAGAACCAATGGTAGTACTGACGCTACGCTAGGCTATGTTACAACCACACCCATAGAATTAGAACCAATGGTAGTACTGACGCTACGCTACGCTAGACTATGTTACAACCACACCCATTGAATTAGAACCAATGGTAGTACTGACGCTACGCTACGCTAGACTATGTTACAACCACACCCATAGAATTAGAACCAATGGTAGTACTGACGCTACGCTACGCTAGACTATGTTACAACCACACCCATAGAATTAGAACCAATAGTAGTACTGACGCTACGCTACGCTAGACTATGTTACAACCACACCCATAGAATTAGAACCAATGGTAGTACTGACGCTACGCTACGCTAGACTATGTTACAACCACACCCATAGAATTAGAACCAATGGTAGTACTGACGCTACGCTAGACTATGTTACAACCACACCCATAGAATTAGAACCAATAGTAGTACTGACGCTACGCTAGACTATGTTACAACCACACCCATAGAATTAGAACCAATAGTAGTACTGACGCTACGCTAGACTATGTTACAACCACACCCATAGAATTAGAACCAATAGTAGTACTGACGCTACGCTAGGCTATGTTACAACCACACCCATAGAATTAGAACCAATGGTAGTACTGACGCTACGCTACGCTAGACTATGTTACAACCACACCCATAGAATTAGAACCAATGGTAGTACTGACGCTACGCTAGACTATGTTACAACCACACCCATAGAATTAGAACCAATAGTAGTACTGACGCTACGCTACGCTAGGCTATGTTACAACCACACCCATAGAATTAGAACCAATAGTAGTACTGACGCTACGCTACGCTAGACTATGTTACAACCACACCCATAGAATTAGAACCAATGGTAGTACTGACGCTACGCTACGCTAGACTATGTTACAACCACACCCATAGAATTAGAACCAATAGTAGTACTGACGCTACGCTACGCTAGGCTATGTTACAACCACACCCATAGAATTAGAACCAATAGTAGTACTGACGCTACGCTACGCTAGACTATGTTACAACCACACCCATAGAATTAGAACCAATAGTAGTACTGACGCTACGCTACGCTAGACTATGTTACAACCACACCCATAGAATTAGAACCAATAGTAGTACTGACGCTACGCTAGGCTATGTTACAACCACACCCATAGAATTAGAACCAATGGTAGTACTGACGCTACGCTACGCTAGACTATGTTACAACCACACCCATAGAATTAGAACCAATGGTAGTACTGACGCTACGCTAGACTATGTTACAACCACACCCATAGAATTAGAACCAATAGTAGTACTGGCGCTACGCTAGACTATGTTAAAACCACACCCATAGAATTAGAACCAATAGTAGTACTGACGCTACGCTACGCTAGACTATGTTACAACCACACCCATAGAATTAGAACCAATAGTAGTACTGACGCTACGCTAGGCTATGTTACAACCACACCCATAGAATTAGAACCAATGGTAGTACTGACGCTACGCTACGCTAGACTATGTTACAACCACACCCATAGAATTAGAACCAATAGTAGTACTGACGCTACGCTAGGCTATGTTACAACCACACCCATAGAATTAGAACCAATGGTAGTACTGACGCTACGCTACGCTAGGCTATGTTACAACCACACCAATAGAATTAGAACCAATAGTAGTACTATTCTATTGGTCTAGTCTATTGCCCTTTTTACCACGATATGCGTTTGCTCTTATTCCAGAAAGACCACCAGATATACCCTGGCGTTATGTGGCTGAGCGATGAGGAGAAACTGAAATGTTTTTTTGTTCATTGTGTATTTCAGTTTGCGGAATATTTAGATAAAGCCTGGAATAAAAGTAAAAAGGGGCTAGCTATAATGAAATTGTAAGGATGTTTAGCGTCTACGTGGTAAATGACACGTGTGTATATAGATTGGGTTTAGGCTTTTCTCCCCCCATGACTCTCCTCTCTGTGTCAGACTGGGTTCAAATGCCTAAACTGTATTCAGTTCTCTGGAGATGTAATGTATGGATATATTTACTGCTCTAGGGATATATTTAGTTATCTGGAGATGTAATGTATGGATATATTTACTGCTCTAGGGATATATTTAGTTATCTGGAGATGTAATGTATGGATATATTTACTGCTCTAGGGATATATTTAGTTATCTGGAGATGTAATGTATGGATATATTTACTGCTCTAGGGGTATATTTAGTTATCTGGAGATGTAATGTATGGATATATTTACTGCTCTAGGGGTATATTTAGTTATCTGGAGATGTAATGTATGGATATATTTACTGCTCTAGGGGTATATTTAGTTATCTGGAGATGTAATGTATGGATATATTTACTGCTCTAGGGGTATATTTAGTTATCTGGAGATGTAATGTATGGATATATTTACTGCTCTAGGGGTATATTTAGTTATCTGGAGATGTAATGTATGGATATATTTACTGCTCTAGGGGTATATTTAGTTATCTGGAGATGTAATGTATGGATATATTTACTGCTCTAGGGGTATATTTAGTTATCTGGAGATGTAATGTATGGATATATTTACTGCTCTAGGGATATATTTAGTTATCTGGAGATGTAATGTATGGATATATTTACTGCTCTAGGGATATATTTAGTTATCTGGAGATGTAATGTATGGATATATTTACTGCTCTAGGGATATATTTAGTTATCTGGAGATGTAATGTATGGATATATTTACTGCTCTAGGGATATATTTAGTTATCTGGAGATGTAATGTATGGATATATTTACTGCTCTAGGGATATATTTAGTTATCTGGAGATGTAATGTATGGATATATTTACTGCTCTAGGGATATATTTAGTTATCTGGAGATGTAATGTATGGATATATTTACTGCTCTAGGGATATATTTAGTTATCTGGAGATGTAATGTATGGATATATTTACTGCTCTAGGGATATATTTAGTTATCTGGAGATGTAATGTATGGATATATTTACTGCTCTGGAGATGTAATGTATGGATATATTTACTGCTCTAGGGGTATATTTAGTTATCTGGAGATGTAATGTATGGATATATTTACTGCTCTAGGGATATATTTAGTTATCTGGAGATGTAATGTATGGATATATTTACTGCTCTGGAGATGTAATGTATGGATATATTTAATGCTCTAGGGATATATTTAGTTATCTGGAGATGTAATGTATGGATATATTTACTGCTCTGGAGATGTAATGTATGGATATATTTACTGCTCTAGGGGTATATTTAGTTATCTGGAGATGTAATGTATGGATATATTTACTGCTCTAGGGATATATTTAGTTATCTGGAGATGTAATGTATGGATATATTTACTGCTCTAGGGGTATGTTTAGTTATCTGGAGATGTAATGTATGGATATATTTACTGCTCTAGGGGTATATTTAGTTATCTGGAGATGTAATGTATGGATATATTTACTGCTCTAGGGGTATATTTAGTTATCTGGAGATGTAATGTATGGATATATTTACTGCTCTAGGGGTATATTTAGTTATCTGGAGATGTAATGTATGGATATATTTACTGGTCTAGGGGTATATTTAGTTATCTGGAGATGTAATGTATGGATATAATTACTGCTCTAGGGGTATATTTAGTTATCTGGAGATGTAATGTATGGATATATTTACTGCTCTAGGGGTATATTTAGTTATCTGGAGATGTAATGTATGGATATATTTATTGCTCTAGGGGTATATTTAGTTATCTGGAGATGTAATGTATGGATATATTTACTGCTCTGGAGATGTAATGTATGGATATATTTACTGCTCTGGAGATGTAATGTATGGATATATTTACTGCTCTAGGGGTATATTTAGTTATCTGGAGATGTAATGTATGGATATATTTACTGCTCTGGAGATGTAATGTATGGATATATTTACTGCTCTAGGGGTATATTTAGTTATCTGGAGATGTAATGTATGGATATATTTACTGCTCTGGAGATGTAATGTATGGATATATTTACTGCTCTGGAGATGTAATGTATGGATATATTTACTGCTCTAGGGGTATATTTAGTTATCTGGAGATGTAATGTATGGATATATTTACTGCTCTGGAGATGTAATGTATGGATATATTTACTGCTCTAGGGGTATATTTAGTTATCTGGAGATGTAATGTATGGATATATTTACTGCTCTAGGGGTATATTTAGTTATCTGGAGATGTAATGTATGGATATATTTACTGCTCTAGGGGTATATTTAGTTATCTGGAGATGTAATGTATGTATATATTTACTGCTCTAGGGGTATATTTAGTTATCTGGAGATGTAATGTATGTATATATTTACTGCTCTAGGGATATATTTAGTTATCTGGAGATGTAATGTATGGATATATTTACTGCTCTAGGGATATATTTAGTTATCTGGAGATGTAATGTATGGATATATTTACTGCTCTAGGGATATATTTAGTTATCTGGAGATGTAATGTATGGATATATTTACTGCTCTAGGGATATATTTAGTTATCTGGAGATGTAATGTATGGATATATTTACTGCTCTGGAGATGTAATGTATGTATATATTTACTGCTCTAGGGGTATATTTAGTTATCTGGAGATGTAATGTATGGATATATTTACTGCTCTAGGGATATATTTAGTTATCTGGAGATGTAATGTATGGATATATTTACTGCTCTGGAGATGTAATGTATGGATATATTTACTGCTCTAGGGATATATTTAGTTATCTGGAGATGTAATGTATGGATATATTTACTGCTCTGGAGATGTAATGTATGGATATATTTACTGCTCTAGGGGTATATTTAGTTATCTGGAGATGTAATGTATGGATATATTTACTGCTCTAGGGATATATTTAGTTATCTGGAGATGTAATGTATGGATATATTTACTGCTCTAGGGGTTTATTTAGTTATCTGGAGATGTAATGTATGGATATATTTACTGCTCTAGGGGTATATTTAGTTATCTGGAGATGTAATGTATGGATATATTTACTGCTCTAGGGGTATATTTAGTTATCTGGAGATGTAATGTATGGATATATTTACTGCTCTGGAGATGTAATGTATGGATATATTTACTGCTCTGGAGATGTAATGTATGGATATATTTACTTCTCTAGGGGTATATTAAGTTATCTGGAGATGTAATGTATGGATATATTTACTGCTCTGGAGATGTAATGTATGGATATATTTACTGCTCTAGGGGTATATTTAGTTATCTGGAGATGTAATGTATGGATATATTTACTGCTCTAGGGGTATATTTAGTTATCTGGAGATGTAATGTATGGATATATTTGGGTATATTTAGTTATCTGGAGATGTAATGTATGGATATATTTACTGCTCTAGGGGTATATTTAGTTATCTGGAGATGTAATGTATGGATATATTTACTGCTCTAGGGGTATATTTAGTTATCTGGAGATGTAATGTATGGATATATTTACTGCTCTAGGGGTATATTTAGTTATCTGGAGATGTAAATCATATTGTTTATACAGTGGGGGAAAAAGTATTTAGTCAGCCACCAATTGTGCAAGTTCTCCCACTTAAAAAGATCAGAGAGGCCTGTAATTTTCCTCATAGGTTCACGTCAACTATGACAGACAAAATGAGAAAGAAAAATCCAGAAAATCACATTGTAGGATTTTTAATGAATGTATAACTGTATATTGAATGATATAGACTTACAGAAAAAAAAATGTGTCATTGCCAACAAAGGGTATATAACAAAGTATTGAGAAACTTTTGTTATTGACCAAATACTTATTTTCCACCATAATTTGCAAATAAATTCATTAAAAATCCTACAATGTGATTTTCTGGATTTTTTTTCTCATTTTGTCTGTCATAGTTGACCTGAACCTATGAGGAAAATTACAGGCCTCTCTCATCTTTTTAAGTGGGAGAACTTGCATAATTGGTGGCTGACTAAATACTTTTTTTCCCCACTGTATATATTTACTGCTCTAGGGATATATTTATTTTTGGGATAACCTTATTTGCAATTTATGTATTGATTTTTATTGATTTATTATTGTTACAATTGTTTACTCTTTATGCGATGCGCACAGCAGAGAACACCGGAAGAAGAATTATCACTGAATTATCACAGCGAATTATTGTAATGTTTGTTTATGTGTCAATTAATCCCATAAGGGATGGGTTGCCAATGGGCGATTTGACACAAAAATAAAATTACATTCATTAATTCATTTAATTCATTCATTAATACACCTATTATTATTATTTTTACGGATGAGCACACTTGCTAATGTTTCTAAAACAATACATGTATCACTAGTAAGAAGTGATGTGGTATATTGCTTAATTTTATTTCATTTTTTGTGACCTGAATCTTTTAACCAAAATACACTACTTGACCAAAAGTATGTGGACACCTGCTCGTCGAACATCTCATTCAAAAATCATGTGCATTAATGTGGAGTTGGTCCCCCATTTGCTGCTATAACAGCCTCCACTCTTCTGGGAAGGCTTTCCACTCAACGTTGGAACATTGCTGCAGGGACTTGCTTCCATTCAGTCACAAGAGCATTAGTGAGGTCAGGAAATGGCCTTCCCCAAACTGTTGCCGCAAAGTTGGAAAAGCAGAATCGTCTAGAATGTCACTGTATGCTGTAGCGTTAAGATTTCCTTTCACTGGAACTAAGGGGCCTAGCCCCAACCATGAAAAACAGCCCCAGACCATTATTCCTCCTCCACCAACTTTTACAATTGGCACAATGCATTGGGGTAGGTAGCGTTCTCCTGGCATCCGCCAAACCCAGATTTGTCCGTTGGACAGCCAGATGGTGAATGGTGGCTTTACACCGCCCCAGCCGACGCTTGGCATTGCGCATGGCGATCTTAGGCTTGTGTGCGGCTGCTCCCGACGAACAGTACTGACGTTCCAGAGGCAGTTTGGAACTCGGTAGTGAATGTTGCAACCGAGGGCAGACGATTTTTACACGCTACGCGCTTCAACATTCGGCGGTCCCGTTCTGTGAGCTTGTGTGGCCTACCACTTCGCGGCTGAGCCGTTGTTGCTCCTAGACGTTTCCACTTCACAGTAACAGAACTTACAGTTGACCGGGGCAGCTCTAGCAGGGCAGAAATTTGACAAACTGATTTGTTGGAAAGGTGGCATCCTATGACAGTGCCACGTTGAAAGTCACTGAGCTCTTCAGTAAGGCCATTCTACTGCCATTGTTTGTCTATGGAGATTTAATGGCTGTGTGCTCGATTTTATACACCCGTCAGCAATGGGTGTGGCTGAAATAGCCGAATCCACTAACTTGAAGGGGTGTCCACGTACTTTTGTACACAGAGCCTTCGGAAAGTATTCAGACCCCTTGATTTTTTCCACATGTTGTTAGGTTACAGCCTTATTCTAAAATTGATGAAAATGTTTGTTTTTTTCCCCTCATCGATCTACACACAATACCCCATAATGACAAAGCAAAAACAGTTTTATTTTCAAGTCCTGTGATAACAGACACGCTACATCTCTGATCAAAGTGCTACAGTATCCACCACTCTACTCCCCTGCTTTACCAGTCCTGTTGGTAACAGACACGCTACATCTCTGATCAAAGTGCTACAGTATCCACCACTCTACTCCCCTGCTTTACCAGTCCTGTGGTAACAGACACGCTACATCTCTGATCAAAGTGCTACAGTATCCACCACTCTACTCCCCTGCTTTACCAGTCCTGTTGGTAACAGACACGCTACATCTCTGATCAAAGTGCTACAGTATCCACCACTCTACTCCCCTGCTTTACCAGTCCTGTTGGTAACAGACACGCTACATCTCTGATCAAAGGGATACAGTATCCACCACTCTACTCCCCTGCTTTACCAGTCCTGTTGGTAACAGACACGCTACATCTCTGATCAAAGTGCTCCAGTATCCACCACTCTACTCCCCTGCTTTACCAGTCCTGTTGGTAACAGACACGCTACATCTCTGGAACCGTCTCTACTATCAATTACCAGTTGTTGTTTTTGGCTTAACTTTCTATTCTGGATGACGTGATGCTGCGTGTGGGTTTGTGACGTGATGCTGTGTGTGTGTTTGTGACGTGATGCTGTGTGTGTGTTTGTGTGTGTGTGTGTGTGTGACGTGATGCTGTGTGTGGGTTTGTGTGTGTGTGTGTGTGTGTGTGTGTGTGTGTGTGTGTGTGACGTGATGCTGTGTGTGTGTGTGTGTGTGTGACGTGATGCTGTGTGTGTGTTTGTGACGTGATGCTGTGTGTGGGTTTGTGTGTGTGTGTGTGTGTGTGTGACGTGATGCTGTGTGTGGGTTTGTGTGTGTGTGTGTGTGTGTGTGTGTGTGTGTGTGTGTGTGTGTGTGTGTGTGTGTGACGTGATGCTGTGTGTGTGTGTGTGTTTGTCTGACGTGATGCTGTGTGTGTGTGAGTGTGTGTGTGTTGACTCTACACTATTGCTATGTCTTTTATAGTCTGTTATATATTACAGAAGACCTCTCTGTCAACATTGAGACTATAGTTTGACTCTGGACTATGTAAAACTACAGTCTGGCAGCATGGGAGCTTTGGGACTGTGTTGTCTTCTCCTTTATGCTCTGTCTTCTGTCTTGTTAGCTTTAGCCTGTTAAATATTCAAGAAGACCTGTCTGTGAGCCTTGGGAATTAGCGTTAGGGTGTGTCTATAGGGAGTTAGCATTATGCTAAAGCTAGTCAGGGTGAGTCTATAGGGAGTTAGCATTATGCTAAAGCTAGTCAGGGTGAGCCTATAGGGAGTTAGCATTATGCTAAAGCTAGTCAGGGTGAGCCTATAGGGAGTTAGAATTATGCTAAAGATAGTCAGTGTAAGCCTATAGGGAGTTAGCGTTATGCTAATGCTAGTCAGGGTGAGTCTATAGGGAGTTAGCGTTATGCTAAAGCGAGTCAGTGTAAGGCTATAGGGAGTTAGCATTATGCTAAAGCTAGTCAGTGTAAGGCTATAGGGAGTTAGCATTATGCTAAAGCTAGTCAGCGTAAGCCTGTAGGGAGCCTAATTCTCTCCTCACACTCACATTTTCTTAATCAGCGTTCTGACGGGAGTGTGTGTGTATGTGTGCGACGTGTGTGTGTGTGTGACGGGAGTGTGTGTGCTGCTGCTAACATTCTATTATTAATTGGGTAGCTACCTCATGAGGGATGCCTTATTTGTGTGTGTGTGTGTGTGTGTGTGTGTGTGCGTGTGTGTGTGTGTGTGTGTGTAGTTTCCAGGGTATATATAATTGATGGATTAAGTATTAAGTAAGCTCATCCTCCAGGTATGTGTGATCTTATTTAGAGCTGTCTGTCTGCTCTGGCAGGGGTTGTGTTGATAAGTAATTCATAATTCATGTTCTTGGGCTGTCTGTCTGCTCTGGCAGGGGTTGTGTTGTTAAGTTATTAATGATTCATGTTCTTGGGCTGTCTGTCTGCTCTGGCAGGGATTGTGTTGATAAGTTATTAATGATTCATGTTCTTGGTGAGAGTGTGTGTTATTTGAAGAGAAGATGCAGGTCGTCTCTCCTACTGTCTATAATTGATCCTACATTAGTACACCTATTTCTCCTCTCCTCTCCTCTCCTCTCCTCTCCTCTCCTCTCCTCTCCTCTCCTCTCCTCTCCTCTCCTCTCCTCTCCTCTCCTCTCCTCTCCTCTCCTCTCCTCTCCTCTCCTCTCCCCTCCCCTCCCCTCTCCTCTCCTCCCCTCTCCTCTCCTCTCCTCTCCTCTCCCCTCTGTAGTTCCGGTTCTGTAGGGTTCGTTCCACCACAAAAAGCACGAGAGAGAGGATTTCAACATCCACAATCAGATTGTTTTGAAATCATTTCTGTTGTTAGAGACAGATAAGATCAGCGTTCCTGAAACATCATTTTGTTGAAATAATATCTGAAATTAAGATATTTGAATGCACCCAAATTGCCCATTTTAATTGGTAAGATTCACACAATAATCAATCAATATAGTACCCAACATTTTAGTACCAATATAGTACAGACCTTCTTCCTAACAGTGAGTAAGACATAAGGAATCCAGTAAAATGGTCAAAATCCATCCACGGACCCCCCCCACACCCAACACTACTCCCACCCCAACAACCAGTATACAGTATCAGTTCTCTATGTCTGAAAAGTAGTATGGAGCAGCGGCTTGGAGTATTGCTTCTTCATCCTTTGGAGTATTGGAGTATTTCTACTTCACTGGCTAATTTCTCTGAACAGGGAGGAAAGCCTTCACCAGATTCACAGGGAGTCCATTAGAAAAGGATGAAGAAGCAATACTCCAAGCCGTTGCTCCATACTACTTGTCAGACATAGAGAACTGATACTGTATACTGGTTGTTGGGTTGGGAGTAGTGTGGGAGTCGTGTGGTGTCCCCGGATGGCTGTTGACCATTTTACTGGATTCCTCATGTCTAACTCAATGGTAGGAAGAAGATCGGTCCTAATCGGATGGGTATTATATTACTGAATATTATCGGAACCCTATCAATTAAAATGGCCAATTTGGGTGCAATCAATTAGCTTAATTTCTCAGACATCAAAATAAATGACAACAAAATAATGTTTCAGGAATGCTAATCTTATTTCAATCTGTGATGGTGGGTGTCATGGATTGCTAAAATGACATGGAACGACTCGTAGGCTGTGAACCAGGATTAATGTAATCAAATTGGTGCTGGGTCGGAAGTAAACCTTCACACCGTGTTAGTGCTGGGTCGGAAGTAAACCTTCACACCGTGTTAGTGCTGGGTCGGAAGTAAACCTTCACACCGTGTTAGTGCTGGGTCGGAAGTAAACCTTCACACCGTTTTAGTGCTGGGTCGGAAGTAAACCTTCACACCGTGTTAGTGCTGGGTCGGAAGTAAACCTTCACACCGTTTTAGTGCTGGGTCGGAAGTAAACCTTCACACCGTGTTAGTGCTGGGTTGGAAGTAAACCTTCACACCGTGTTAGTAATGGGTTGGAAGTAAACCTTCACACCGTGTTAGTGCTGGGTCGGAAGTAAACCTTCACACCGTGTTAGTGCTGGGTTGGAAGTAAACCTTCACACCGTGTTAGTGCTGGGTCGGAAGTAAACCTTCACACCGTGTTAGTGCTGGGTCGGAAGTAAACCTTCACACCGTGTTAGTGCTGGGTAGGAAGTAAACCTTCACACCGTGTTAGTGCTGGGTTGGAAGTAAACCTTCACACCGTGTTAGTGCTGGGTCGGAAGTAAACCTTCACACCGTTTTAGTGCTGGGTCGGAAGTAAACCTTCACACCGTGTTAGTGCTGGGTTGGAAGTAAACCTTCACACCGTGTTAGTGCTGGGTCAGAAGTAAACCTTCACACCGTGTTAGTGCTGGGTCGGAAGTAAACCTTCACACCGTGTTAGTAATGGGTTGGAAGTAAACCTTCACACCGTGTTAGTGCTGGGTCGGAAGTAAACCTTCACACCGTGTTAGTGCTGGGTTGGAAGTAAACCTTCACACCGTGTTAGTGCTGGGTTGGAAGTAAACCTTCACACCGTGTTAGTGCTGGGTTGGAAGTAAACCTTCACACCGTGTTAGTGCTGGGTTGGAAGTAAACCTTCACACCGTGTTAGTGCTGGGTTGGAAGTAAATCTTCACACCGTGTTAGTGCTGGGTTGGAAGTAAACCTTCACACCGTGTTAGTGCTGGGTTGGAAGTAAATCTTCACACCGTGTTAGTGCTGGGTTGGAAGTAAACCTTCACACCGTGTTAGTGCTGGGTTGGAAGTAAACCTTCACACCGTGTTAGTGCTGGGTCGGAAGTAAACTTCACACCGTATTAGTGCTGGGTTGGAAGTAAACCTTCACACCGTGTTAGTGCTGGGTTGGAAATAAACCTTCACACCGTGTTAGTGCTGGGTTGGAAGTAAACCTTCACACCGTGTTAGTGCTGGG
>NW_028159847.1:0-38285 GCF_964263955.1 Coregonus lavaretus | reverse complement strand
TACTCTTCCTGGGGTCCACGAAACATGAAACATGACATAATACAGAACATTAATAGACAAGAACTGCTCTATGTGGACTTTAAGCAGCTTGAAAGGAGAACCAGGTGAAAAAGAGGTTAGATTGTGGTTGTGATAAATAAAACATATGACACAACACAAGTGATTCAATGTTTACAAGTGGATATAGCACACATTATTCAATGTTTACAGATGGATACACAAATGATTGAATTTTTACAGGTGGACATGACCTGAATGATTCAATGTTTACAAGTGGATACACAAATGATTAAATGATGTGTGTAGATAGAACACAAATGATTTAATGTTTACAAGTGGATACAACACAAATTCCACATCACCTCTGCTTAGTAACGAATGGTAGTGAACCCACCCACACACAAATGGTAGTGACCCCTGACTGCAGAAATACACATGAGAGAGAATCAATGAGAGAATCAATGAGACAATCAATGAGGGAGAATCAATGAGGGAGAATCAATGAGGGAGAATCAATGAGGGAGAATAATGAGGGAGAATCAATGAGAGAGAATCAATGAGAGAGACTGTGAGAGAGACGGTGAGAGAATCGAAGAGAGAGACAGTGAGAGAATGAAAGAGAGAGACAGTGAGAGAGACAGTGAGAGATTTGAAGAGAGAGACAGTGAGAGATTTGAAGAGAGAGACAGTGAGAGAATCGAAGAGAGATTGAGAGACTGAAAGAGAGAGACAGTGAGAGAGACAGTGAGAGATTTGAAGAGAGAGACAGTGAGAGATTCGAAGAGAGAGACAGTGAGAGAGACAGTGAGAGATTTGAAGAGAGAGACAGTGTGTGTGTGTGTGTCGAAGAGAGAGACAGTGAGAGAGGCAGTGAGAGAATTGAAGAGAGATACAGTGAGAGAATCTTTCGGCAAATCTGACCATGACTCCATTTTGCTCCTCCCTTCCTATGGGCAGAAACTCAAACAGGAAGTACCAGTGCTAAGGACTATTCAATGCTGGTCTGACCAAACGGAATCCACACTTCAAGATTGTTTTGATCACGCGGACTGGGATATGTTCTGGGTAGCTTGCGAAAATAATTTAGATGAATACACTGAAACGGTGTCTGAGTTTATCAGGAAGTGTATAGGAGATGTTGTGCCCACTGTGACTATTAAAACCTACCCTAACCAGAAACCGTGCATAGATGGCAGCATCTGCGCAAAACTGAAAGCGCGAACCACCGTATTTAACCATGGCAAGGTGACTGGGAATATGGCAGAATACAAACAGTGCAAAAACATCAGTATAGAGACAAAGTGGAGTTGCAATTCAATGGCTCAGACACGAGACGTATGTGGCAGGGTCTACAGACAATCACGGACTACAAAAGGAAAACCAGCCACGTCGCCGACACCGACATCTTGCTTCCGGACAAGCTAAACACCTTCTTCGCCCGCTTTGAGGAGAACACAGTGCCACCGACGCGGCCCACTACCAAGGACTGTTGGCTCTCCTTCTCCGTGGCTGACATGAGTAAGACATTTAAACGTGTTAACCCCCGCAAGGCTGCCGGCCCAGACGGCATCCCTAGCCGCGCCCTCAGAGCAAGCGCAGACCAGCTGGCTGGTGTGTTTACGTACATATTCAATCTCTCCCTATCCCAGTCTGCTGTCCCCACATGCTTCAAGATGGCCACAATTGTTCCTAATAATAATAATAATATGCCATTTAGCAGACACTTTTATCCAAAGCGACTTACAGTCATGTGTGCATACATTTTTACATATGGGTGGTCCCGGGGAATCGAACCCACTACACTGGCGTTACAAGCGCCGTGCTCTACCAGCTGAGCTACAGAGGACCACTTAACCACTTTTCCTGTACCCAAGAAAGCAAAGGTAACTGAACTAAATGACGCCCCGTAGCACTCACCTCTGTCATCATGAAGTGCTTTGAGAGACTAGTCAAGGATCATATCACCTCTACCTTAGCTGTCACTTTAGACCCACTTCAATTTGCTTACCCCAATAGATCCACAGACGATGCAATCACCATCACACTGCACACTGCCCTATCCCATCTGGATAAGAGCAATACCTATGTAAGAATGCTGTTCATTGACTATAGCTCAGCATTCAACACCATAGTACCCTCCAAGCTCATCATTAAGCTTGGGGCCCTGGGTCTGAACCCTGCCCTGTGCAACTGGGTCCTGGACTTCCTGACGGGCCGCCCCCAGGTGGTGAAGGTAGGAAACAACACCTCCTCTTTGCTGATCCTCAACACAGGGGCCCCACAAGGGTGCATGCTCAGCCCCCTCATGTACTCCCTGTTCACCCATGACTGCGTGGCCACGCACACCTCCAACTCAATCATCAAGTTTGCAGACAACACAACAGTAGTAGGCTTGATTACCAACAATGACGAGACAGCCTAAAGGGAGGAGGTGAGGGCTCTGGGAGTGTGGTGCCAGGAAAATAACCTCTCCCTCAACGTCAACAAAACAAAGGAGATGATCGTGAACTTCAGGAAACAGCAGAGGGTGCACCCCCCCCCCCCCCCCCCTCCCCCCTCCCCCTATCCACATCGATGGGACCGCAGTGGAGAAGGTGGAAAGCTTCAAGTTCCTCAGCGTACACATCACCGACAAACTGAAATGGTCCACCCACGGAGACAGTGTGGTGAAGAAGGCGCAACAGAGCCTCTTCATTCTCAGCAGGCTGAAGACATTTGGCTTGTCACCTAAAACCCTCACAAACTTTTAAAGATGCACAATTGAGAGCATCCTTTCGGGCTGTATCACCGCCTGGTACGGCAACTGCACCGCCCACAACCGCAGGGCTCTCCAGATGGTGGTTCGGTCTGCCGAACGCATTACCGGGGGCAAAATACCCACCCTCCAGGACACCTACAGCACCCGATGTCACAGGAAGGCCAAAAAGATCATCAAGGACATCAACCACCCGAGCCACTGCCTGTTCACCCCGCTATCATCCAGAAGGCGAGGTCAGTACAGGTGCATCAAAGCTGGGACCGAGAGACTGAAAAACAGCTTCTATCTCAAGGCCATCAGACTGTTAAATACATTTACATTTTAGTCATTTAGCAGACGCTCTTATCCAGAGCAATTAGGGTTAAGTGCCTTGCTCAAGGGCACATCGACCGATTTTTCACCTAGTCGGCTCGGGGATTAGAACCAGCGACCTTTCGGTTACTGGCACAACGCTCTTAACCACTAAAGCCACCTGCCGCCCACCATAGCCATCACTACCACATTAGAGGCTGCTGCTGCCTATTGAAATCACTGGCCACTTTAAGAAATGGACCACTAGTCACTTTAATAATGTTTACATATCTTGCATTACTCATCTCATATGTATATACTGTATTCTAGTCTATAATATTCTACTGTATCTTAGTCCATGCCTCTCTGTCATTGCTTGTTCATATATGTATATATTCATCATTCCTTACTTAGATTTGTGTATATTGGGTATATGTTGTGAAATTGTTAGATATTACTTGCTAGATATTACTGCACTGTCGGAGCTAGAAGCACAAGCATTTCGCTACACCCGCAATAACATCTGCTAAACACTGTGTATGTGACAAAATAAACATTTGATTTGATTTGTATATTTCTCCACATGAAGAGATGAGTGTTCATAATGTGTTATCATTATGGAGTCTTACTGAAACTCACTTTTAAACAACCACAAATATAACAAAAAGACAGAAAAAGACAGAGAGGTAATTAAAAATGAATGAATACACTGTATGAGTAGAGTGACATACAGTCCCTAGTGAAAGTCTACGCACCCTTTCACATTCTGCTGCCTTAGAATTACATCTAAAAAGGGAATACATTAGAGTTTGTTTCCTAACGATCTACTCCACATATTCATTATTCTTTTGTGAAAATCTTTCCCAATTATTTTTGAAAATAAAGACAAAGATGTTTTGATTGCGTATGTCTTTACACCCCAGATACTTGGTGGAAGCACCTTTGGCAGTCATTACAGCTGTGAGTCCTATTGAATAAGATCCTACCAACTTTGCACAACATATCCATTGTTTTTTTGTCAAAATTGCTCAAACTCAGTGAATTTGGTTGGGAGTCATTGATGGACAGCGACATTCAAACATTGTCTCTGATTTTCAAGCAGACTCAAAATCAGGACTGAGACCATTCAGGAAACACTCACCACCTCTTGGAAAGCCATTCTGGTGTGTCTTTGGCATTACAATGTGTATAATTGTCCTGCTGAAAAGTAGAAATCTACCCCAGGTTTAGGTTTTCAGAAGACTGAGGCGGGTTTTCCTCTAACTTTTTACCTTGGCTTTGCTCTTTTCATACTCCCCAGTCATGTGACGAGACGTCCCCAGTCATGTGACGAGACGTCCCCAGTCATGTGACGAGCCATTCAATTTAATCCCTTTTTTTGTTTATTTTATTTTAAGGCAGTAAAATGTGAAAGGGCTTTCACCGTATGTAGCCATATGAAGCATCTATGTAGAGCGGTCATAGCATGGTTATAACATTATTGTAACATTATTTTAACATTATGGAGTCTCACTTTATCTCATTAAAACTTCACGCGGTCAGATACATATTTAACAACCTGACACAAGAGCCATATGTAGCCCTATGTAGCCCTTACGTAGCTCCATAGAGTGGTTATAGCAGGATGGTGTATAGTGAATCTGACATTCTGAGACAGACTCTCTCACAGAGACACACACACACACTAGACACACACACACACACACACACACACACACACCAGACACAAACACACACTAGACACAAACACACAGGTACAGTATGAATGGACAGGTCACACCATTATCACTGAACAAGTAAAGTGCATTAACACAGCTAGTTACCTGGGGAGGAGAAAGGGAAGGAGGGAGGTGGAGAGGGAAGGATGGAGGTAGAGAGGGAAGGATGGAGGTAGAGAGGGAAGGAAAGAGTGAGGGAGAGTAAGAAAGCGTGAGAGAGAGCGTGAGAGAGAGAGAGCGTGAGAGA
This sequence comes from Coregonus lavaretus, assembly GCF_964263955.1. NCBI lineage: Eukaryota > Metazoa > Chordata > Actinopteri > Salmoniformes > Salmonidae > Coregonus > Coregonus lavaretus. The sequence continues at coordinate 33,271 of NW_028159847.1, read as the reverse complement.
GAGAGAGAGAGAGAATCAGTTATAGAACCCATTGCCCTTTATGGTTCTGAGGTCTGGGGGAGAGAGTGAGAGAGTGGGAGAGAGAGAGAGAGAGAGAGAAGAGAGAGAGAGAGAGAGAGAGAGAGAGAGAGAGAGAGAGAGAGAGAGAGAGAGAGAGCAAAGACATTGCTCCTGCATTTTTAACAAAAAATATAGATTTAGAGTTAGATAAAGTAGGATTTTTTGGCAGGGACATATACAGGATGCTACCCTCCACAACATAACCTTAATTCCAAACCAAAACTCCAAACCTACAACCGGATTTTGGACGGAATTACCTGGAATTACCTGCAAGGAATTCTACTACCAAGGATTACTCTTCCCAAGCTATACAGCAAATGCTCTGGAAAACAAACAGAAACCTGAAACACCAACCAACCTGGAACAGAGTGAATAATGTTTAGTATGAAGCTATTTTTCACTTTCAAAAACCAAGAAGAAAAATACATTACAATGTTATATTTTATTTTATAAGGACTGAATGCTAAGGCTACCACGCTTAAGCTTGCTTTTACAAAGAGATACAATTTCAATTAGCACTGACGTGTGAAGTGAGAGGTTTCAAAGCCCCTGAGCCCAACAATGGCAGGAGAGTCATACAGTCTACCCCAACCAAATGGAGAGGCCTTAGAAGCACCCCCCCACTGTTCAGAGGTCATTAAAATACAGTACCCTCTGAATGTAAAAAACGACAAGACACGAAAAGAGTACAAATTGAAACTTCTTTTGGGGAAGCAGGAGACACTTTTTGCTGATTTGTATAAAAATGGGAACATAAGCAACCTTATCTTCCACACAGACCATCCCTTGGCATGGCACAGTGCTATACTAGCACACTACCCCTCTGTCAAGAGGGGGGGTGTTAGCGACGGGTGGAAACTCAGGATACTGGACAACGAGTCGTCTAATATTAATCTCTATAAATCTGGAACCATTTTGGTTCAAGGCAACACCAAACAGTTCCAGCTGGACTTTCACCTAATCAAAGAAATAGCTCAGCAGGAGAAGCTCTCCCTTGAGAAAGATACCCTTACCCCGAGCGGGTCAGACCAGACCTCTTCATTAAATAACCCCACAGAGCAACCCCAAGCAGAAAGTCAACTTCCCAGCACAGAGTACTACTCCCTCATTGAAATGAAGGATAAATTCACCCAGCTGGAGGTAAGGCAGGTGGAGCTGGAACAGCAGGTGAACACACTCCAGTCAGCACAGACCCAGACAACAGTCACGCACAACAACACCCCCTTAACTAGACCTGGAGAGCTGCAGGTAGAGAGAGACATGTCTGCACTCTGGACTGTGGTGAGACAACATCAACAGGAGAAAGAGCAGGAGCAGGAGAAGAACAGAGCACTAGAGGAGAGGATCAGAGTGCTGGAGGAGAAGGTGAGAACGATGACGGGTGACATAGAACAACCCATTAGAGAGCTGGCCACCCCCGCAGAGAAGCCAGAAGAACAGCCCACCTCAGATCCTGGCCAAAGTCTCGACACCGCAGCAGAACAGTACACCCTAGACCCTGACCATAGCCTCGACATCACACACAGACAAACAAATGAAGAACCCCAAGCCCAGGGGATCCCAACCCCTCTGAGCAACCCCCCAGTCAGACACCCTGATAGCCCTCATGATGACCCCCCCACACCCACTGAGGACATACACAAGCCACAGATTGTACTCCTTATGGACTCAAACGGGAAATACATACAAGAAAATAAACTTTTTCCAAAACACACAGTGTCTAAACTCTGGTGTCCCAACGCCCAGCGCGCCCTAGACCTTCTGTCTGAGGAACGACTAGGATCACCCAGCCACATAATAATACACACAGGCACAAACGACCTGAGAACACAGCAGGAAAGGGTGGCCACATCACTCAAGGGAGTGATAGAAAAAGCTTCTTCTACTTTCCCAAACGCACAAGTGGTTATCTCAACCCTGTTACCACGAAAAGACTTCCACCCTGCTACCATACAGCGGGTAAACGCAAGTATTTCCCGTGACTGTGCATCAAAACCAAATGTCTACCTGGCCCACCACTCCACCCTGGACGTTAAAAGCCTTTATGACCAGGTCCACCTATACAAGGCAGCAGTGCCCACCTTCGCCCGAACCCTAAAGGATATCGCCCTCAACCGCAGACCCAACACCTCACACAGGAGCAACAGATCAACAGACACCCCGCCCAGACCAGCGAGACACTCTCCCAGACCTGCGGGACCCCCCCCAGGACCTACACATAGAGGACCCCCGCAGAGAGGACCTACATCCAGACCACAGCACCATCAACCACATCTACACCCCCACCAATTAACTCCCCCCCAAGTCAACCATGCCCCATTTAGGCCCCCTCAGATCAGACCTATGCCCCTCCTACCCACCCCAAGCCCCCCACTCCCACAAAGAGGGCCTCAACATGAAAGTCACACATACGCCCAGGCCGTGAGCAGGCAAACAGGCCCAACATCCACTCTTACACTAGCCCAAGCCAATGGCATGTACCAGATGCTCAGCAGGCTCTGCTCACAATTACTGGCCTGAGGCCAAACCACACAACCAACAACATTAGACACTTTATGGAACACAAAGCCTTCACTATTTCATCCTGGAATATCCAAGGCCTGAGGTCATCTGCCTTTGGCCTAAAGAGCAGGAATCTGGACTTCACCAAAGAAATCGGAAATACAGACATTGTCATCCTGCAAGAAACATGGTATAGAGGAGACGGACCCACTGGTTGCCCTCTAGGTTACAGAGAGCTGATAGTCCCATCCACCAAACTACCAGGTGTGAAACAGGGAAGGGACTCAGGGGGTATGCTAATTTGGTATAGAGCAGACCTAACTCACTCCATTAAATTAATCAAAACAGGAACATTTTACATTTGGTTAGAAATTCAAAAGGAAATTATCTCAACTGAGAAAAATGTCCTCCTGTGTGCTACCTATATCCCCCCACTAGAATCCCCATACTTTAATGAAGACAGTTTCTCCATCCTGGAGGGGGAAATCAATCATTTCCAGACCCAGGGACATGTACTAGTCTGTGGCGACCTAAATGCCAGAACTGGACAAGAACCTGACACCCTCAGCACACAGGGGGACAAACACCTACCTGGAGGTGACAGCATTCCCTCCCCCATATGCCCCCCTAGGCACAACTACGACAACATAACCAACAAGAACGGGTCACGACTCCTGCAGCTCTGTCGCACACTGGGTATGTACATAGTCAATGGTAGGCTTCGAGGGGACTCCTATGGTAGGTACACCTATAGCTCATCTCTTGGCAGTAGTACTGTAGACTACTTTATCACTGACCTCAACCCAGAGTCTCTCAGAGCGTTCACAGTCAGCCCACTGACACCCCTATCAGACCACAGCAAAATCACAGTCTACTTGAACAGAGCAATACTCAATCATGAGGCTTCAAAGCCAAAGGAACTGAATAATATTAAGAAATGCTATAGATGGAAGGAAAGTAGTGTTGAAACCTACCAAAAAACAATTAGGAAACAACAAATTCAATCCATTCTAGACAACTTCCTGGACAAAACGTTCCACTGTAATAGTGAAGGTGTAAACTTGGCAGTAGAAAACCTAAACAGTATATTTGACCTCTCAGCTTCCCTATCAAATCTAAAAATATCTAACAGAAAACCAAAGAAAAGTAATAACAGTGATAAATGGTTTGATGAAGAATGCAAAAACCAAAGAAAGAAATTGAGAAACCTATCCAACCAAAAACATAGAGACCCAGAAAACCTGAGCCTACGCCTTCACTATGGTGAATCACTAAAACAATACAGAAATACACTACGGAAAAAGAAGGAACAGCATGTCAGAAATCAGCTCAATGTAATTGAAGAATCCATAGACTCTAACCACTTCTGGGAAAATTGGAAAACACTAAACAAACAACAACACGAAGAGCTATCTATCCAAAACGGAGATGTATGGGTAAACCACTTCTCCAATCTTTTTGGCCCTATAACAGAGAACAAACAGCAAAAAAATATACATGATCAAATGCAAATCTTAGAATCAACTATTAAAGACTACCAGAACCCACTGGATTCTCCAATTACATTGAATGAACTACAGGACAAAATACAAACCCTCCAACCCAAAAAGTCCTGTGGTGTTGATGGTATCCTCAATGAAATGATAAAATATACAGACCACAAATTTCAATTAGCTATGCTTAAACTCTTTAACATCATCCTTAGCTCTGGCATCTTCCCCAATATTTGGAACCAAGGACTGATCACCCCAATCCACAAAAGTGGAGACAAAATTGACCCCAATAACTACCGTGGGATATGCGTCAACAGCAACCTTGGGAAAATCCTCTGCATTATCATTAACAGCAGACTAGTTCATTTCCTCAGTGAAAACAATGTACTGAGCAAATGTCAAATTGGCTTTTTACCAAATTACCGTACGACAGACCACGTATTCACTCTGCACACCCTAATTGACAAACAAACAAACCAAAACAAAGGCAAAGTCTTCTCATGCTTTGATGATTTCAAAAAAGCTTCTGACTCAATTTGGCATGAGGGTCTGCTATACAAATTGATGGAAAGTGGGGTTGGGGGAAAAACATACGACATTATAAAATCCATGTACACAAACAACAAGTGTGCGGTTAAAATTGGCAGAAAACACACACATTTCTTTCCACAGGGCCGTGGGGTGAGACAGGGATGCAGTTTAAGCCCCACCCTCTTCAACATATATATCAACGAATTGGCGAGGGCACTAGAACAGTCTGCAGCACCCGGCCTCACCCTACTAGAATCTGAAGTCAAATGTCTTCTGTTTGCTGATGATCTGGTGCTTCTGTCACCAACCAAGGAGGGCCTACAGCAGCACCTAGATCTTCTGCACAGATTCTGTCAGACCTGGGCCCTGACAGTAAATCTCAGTAAGACAAAAATAATGGTGTTCCAAAAAAGGTCCAGTTGCCAGGACCACAAATACAAATTCCATCTAGACACCGTTGTCCTAGAGCACACAAAAAACTATACATACCTCGGCCTAAACATCAGCGCCACAGGTAACTTCCACAAAGCTGTGAACGATTTGAGAGACAAGGCAAGAAGGGCTTTCTATGCCATCAAAAGGAACATACAATTTGACATACCAATTAGGATCTGGCTAAAAATACTTGAATCAGTTATAGAACCCATTGCCCTTTATGGTTCTGAGGTCTGGGGTCCGCTCACCAACCAAGAATTCACAAAATGGGACAAACACCAAATTGAGACTCTGCATGCAGAATTCTGCAAAAACATCCTCCGTGTACAACGTAAAACACCAAATAATGCATGCAGAGCAGAATTAGGCCAATACCCGCTAATTATCAAAATCCAGAAAAGAGCCGTTAAATTCTATAACCACTTAAAAGGAAGCGATTCCCAGACCTTCCATAACAAAGCCATCACCTACAGAGAGATGAACTTGGAGAAGAGTCCCCTAAGTAAGCTTGTCCTGGGCCTCTGTTCACAAACACAAACAGACCCCACACAGCCCCAGGACAACAACAACAACAACAACACAATTAGACCCAACCAAATCATGAGAAAACAAAAAGAGAATTACTTGACACATTGGAAAGAACAAACAAAAAAACAGAGCAAACTAGAATGCTATTTGGCCCTAAACAGAGAGTACACAGTGGCAGAATACCTGACCACTGTGACTGACCCAAACTTAAGGAAAGCTTTGACTATGTACAGACTCAGTGAGCATAGCCTTGCTATTGAGAAAGGCCGCCGTAGGCAGACCTGGCTCTCAAGAGAAGACAGGCTATGTGCACACTGCCCACAAAATGAGGTGGAAACTGAGCTGCACTTCCTAACCTCCTGCCAAATGTATGACCATATTAGAGACACATATTTCCCTCAGATTACAGCGATCCACAAAGAATTCGAAAACAAACCCAAATTTGATAAACTCCCTTATCTACTAGGTGAAAAACCACAGTGTGCCATCACAGCTGCAAGATTTGTGACCTGTTGCCACAAGAAAAGGGCAACCAGTGAAGAACAAACACCATTGTAAATACAACCCATATTTATGTTTATTTATTTTCCCATTTGTACTTTAACTATTTGCACATTGTTACAACACTGTATATATACATAATATGACATTTGAAATGTCTTTATTCTTTTGAAACTTCTGAGTGTAATGTTTACTGTTAATATTTATTGTTTATTTCACTTTTGTTTACTATCTACTTCACTTGCTTTGGCAATGTTAACACACGTTTCCCATGCCAATAAAGCCCTTAAATTGAATTGAAATTGAATTGAGAGAGAGAGAGAGAGAGAGAGAGAGAGAGATAAAGAGAGAGAGAGAGAGAGACAGAGAGGATAGAGAGAGAAGATAGAGAGAAAGAGAGAGAAGGAGAGAGGAGGAGAGAGAGATAATTTTTTTTTATTATAATCATTCATTTTTAGAAAAGAAAACATAGAGAGAGAGAGAGAAGGAGAGAGAGAGAGAGCAGGTGAGAGAGAAGGAGAGAGAGGAGATAGAGAGAAAAGGAGAGAGAGGAGGAGAGAGATAAAAAAAATGTTATTATAATCATTCATTTTTAGGAAAGAAAACATAGAGAGAGAGAGAGAGAGAAAATGAGAGAGAAGGAGAGAGAGAGAGAGAAGGAGAGAGAGAGGAGAGAGAGAGGAGAGAGAGAGGAGAGAGAGGAGAGAGAAGGAGAGAGAGAGAGAAAGAGAGAGGAGAGAGAGAAGGAGAGAGAGGAGAGAGAGAAAGAGAGAGAGAGGGGGGGAGAAAGAGAGAGAGAGAGGAGAGAGAGAGAGAAGGAGAGAGAGAGAAAGAGAGAGAGGAGAGAGAGAGAGAGAGAGAGGAGAGAGAAGGAGAGAGAGAGAGGAGACACACAAGAACACACACACAGTGTGTCATCTCAATATGACTTTCATTAGCACGTGCGTGGCATATGGGAATGGCTGACATTTATGTATTCAGACACACACACACATCTGATCCTCTGCCTCTCACCCCCTCCTCCCTTCCTCCCTTCCTCCTTTCATCGTTTTGGCATCAGTTTTCAATTTTCAAACAAGAGATTCTTAATTAATTTCTGCCTCTGTTGTGATGTGAGAGAGAACGAGGGAGGATGGTAAAAGAGATGGCGGGAGAAGGAAAGAGAGAGTTGGGGAATACAAAACACGTTAAGTGTCTGGAAAAAGAGGAAGACAGGAGTAAAGAGAGAGAAGAGAGAGAAGAGAGAAAGACGGAAAGATGGAGCGAAAGAGAGAAATGGAGAGATGGAGAGTGAAAGAGATAGAGATGTTCTCAATAAAAGAAAGGGTGAGAGGGTTCCATAGAGGCATGAAGATCATGTATTTATTTATTTGATCTTTATTTTACCAGGCAGGTCAATTAAGAACACATTCTTATTTACAATGACAGCAAGAGGCAAAAGTCCTCCTGTGGGGCACGGTGGCTGGGATTAAAAGTGAAGACGGACAACAGCACAGATACATCCGCAGGGAGACAGGGGACATCACCACACTGCCTACGGCAACAACACAACATGGCACAAACACTGCACAAACACTGTTAAGGGCAGACAACAGAGACAAAACAAATCTCGCATAACAGCTACAGCTGTCCATGACTGAGTCCTTGAAGGTTGAGACAGAGACAAAGAAAGAACACATGGAGAGAAAAAATCACGCGAAAAAAAAATCTCATTTTTTAAGGAATTTTTCACGACTCAGACGTGGTTTCCCAACATTTGACATTATACATTTCAAAGGCGCTTTTGTAACTGACAGGATTAGAACCCGGGTCTCCCACGGGAGAAGCCAAGACCAAGAGGGGCAACGTTAGTGTTGAAGTCGCAAGCGGGGCCTCCTCATTACGTGACCACGACCAACCATAACCGACTCATGTCCGCTACTGTCACGGATGCCGCCGAGGCTGCTCCTCCTCCTTGCTCGGGCAGGCTTCGGCGTTCGTCGTCCCCGGAGTACTAGCTACTACCGTTTGATGTTTTCGATGTTTGTTTTGTCATGTCTAGTTAGTGCACCTGTTTCGTATTTTGTATTGATTATGTCACCTATAAGTTCCCCTATGTTATGTTTGTATTTTGTGTGTTATTGTTCCACCTATCGTGTTTAGATAGGTTTCGGTGCCTTGGCTCTAATTAGTTGTTTACGCACTCCGCGTATTTAGACTCTTCGTGTTTTACGCACTGCGCGTAATTGTTCGCCTCCAGTGTTCTGAGGCAGTTTATTTTGTATTCTATTTTCAAGTGATAGTAAAGTCGTTTTGACTTATCCTCTGTGTCCTGTGCTTGACTCTACCACCGCATCCACATTAGCACAATCTGACAGAATAACACACCACGTATGGAGTCAGCAGGAGCAGCGGCGGTCGCCGAGTCACTGGAGGATCGGGTCAGCAGCCATGACGCCATGATTCATCGACTCGGCTCCGCCATGCAAGGCGTCATGGACACTCTGCGCCGATGGGAAAGAGAAGACCTGCCCACACCTCCTCCTACCTTACCACCACCATCGGCCAGCCCCATCATACCAGCTCCGGAGTCCAGTGGGATTCGGCTCTCGCTCCCGAGGGCATATGATGGCACCGCAGCCGGGTGTCAGGGGTTCCTCCTTCAGGTGGAACTCTACCTGGCAACCATACACCCGGCGCCCTCGGGATACGAGAGCATTTCCGCCCTCATCTCCTGTCTCTCCGGCAAGGCCTTGGAGTGGGCCAATGCCGAATGGAGGGGAATAGACGCCGCCACCATCAGCTACGCGGAGTTCTCCCGCCGCTTCAGGGCTGTGTTCGATCACCCCCCAGAGGGTAAAGCGGCGGGAGAGCGTCTGTTCCACCTCTGACAGGGGAAGAGGAGCGCACAGGAGTTCGCCCTGGACTTCCGGACTCTAGCGGCGGATGCGGGGTGGAATGAGAGGGCCCTCATCGACCACTATCGGTGCAGCCTGCGAGAGGACGTTCGACGAGAGTTGGCCTGCAGGGACACTAATCTAACCTTCGACCAGTTGGTGGACATGTCAATCCGTCTGGATACCCTGCTGGCCACCCGCGGACGTCCGGAGTTGGGGCCGTCCATTCAATCCCCCAACACCTCCGAGCCGAGCCCTATGGAGCTCGGAGGTGCTGGCGCTAGAGAGAGGAGGAGAGAGATCCGGAGGGAGGCCGTCCCCTGCACCAACTGTGGCCGTAGAGGACACACTGCGGTTCGGTGCTGGGGAGGGCCTCCAGGGGATCGAGGCAACAGGGCACGCACTGGGGAGTCATTCCAGATGAGTAGGCGCCCAACTCACCCAGAGCTCTCTGTTGTTCATTTGTGTATACCTGTAGTATTTCCCCAGGTTGCATCTCATTCCCAGCATAAGGCGCTAGTCGATTCAGGCGCAGCTGGGAATTCTATTGATCAGAATTTTTGTGTTAAGTTAGGGATTCCCCTCCTACCCGTAGATGTGCCTTTCCCTATTCATGCCCTAGATAGCCGTCCGTTGGGATCTGGTTTGATTAGGGAGGTCACAGCACCACTAAAGATGAAGGCGCAGGGGGGTCATGAAGAGATCATTCAGTTATATCTGATCGACTCTCCTGCGTATCCCGTGGTGTTGGGGCTTCCTTGGTCAATCACCCATGACCCCAACATTTCGTGGCAACAGAGGGCTCTCAAGGAGTGGTCTGACCAGTGTGTTGGGCGATGTCTAGGTGTTTCCGTAGGGGCGACCACGGTGGAAAGTCCGAACCAATTGCCCGCATTGCACATTCCTCCTGAGTATGAGGATTTGGCACTCGTGTTCAGCAAGACTAGGGCGACGCGATTGCCACCTCATAGACAGGGGGATTGTGCGATAGACCTCCAGGCAGGCGCTGCACTTCCACGGAGTCATGTGTATCCTCTGTCTCAAGAGGAGAAGGCGGCTATGGAGACATACATAGCCGAGTCTCTGAGACAGGGATACATACGGCCCTCCACTTCCCCTGCATCCTCAAGTTTCTTTTTTGTGAAGAAGAAGGATGGAGGGTTGCGCCCGTGTATTGATTACCGTAGTCTCAATCAGATCACAGTGAAATACAGTTATCCACTCCCTCTGATTGCGAGTATGACGGAATCATTACACGGAGCGCGTTTCTTCACAAAACTGGATCTCAGGAGCGCCTACAACCTGGTGCGCATTAGGGAGGGAGATGAATGGAAGACAGCATTTAGTACCACCTCGGGTCACTATGAGTATCTCGTCATGCTATACGGGTTAATGAATGCTCCTTCAGTCTTCCAATCCTTTGTGGATGAGATCTTCCGGGATTTGCATGGGCAGGGTGTAGTAGTGTATATTGACGACATATTAGTTTACTCGTCTACACGAGCCGAGCATGTAGCCCTGGTGCGTCGAGTGTTGGGTAGGCTGTTGGAGCATGACTTGTATGTCAAGGCAGAGAAATGTCTGTTTTTCCAGGAGTCCGTCTCCTTCCTGGGCCATCGATTGTCCGCGTCAGGGGTGGAGATGGAGATTGACCGCGTTTCAGCCGTGCGTAATTGGCAGAATCCAACCACGGTTAAGGAAGTGCAGCGGTTTTGGGGTTTTGCCAATTACTACTGGAGGTTTATCCGGGGTTTTGGACAGGTAGCAGCTCCCATCACCTCCTTGCTGAAGGGGGGCCCGGTGCGTTTGCAGTGGTCAGCTGAGGCGGACAGGGCGTTTGGTAAACTGAAGGAACTGTTCACCTCTGCTCCGGTGCTGGCGCATCCGGATCCCACTTTAGCGTTCCAGGTGGAGGTGGACGCGTCAGAGGCCGGTATTGGGGCTGTACTGTCTCAACGTTCAGGCACGCCCCCTAAACTCCGGCCCTGCGCTTTTTACTCTAAGAAGATCAGCCCGGCGGAGCGTAATTATGACGTGGGGGACAGGGAGCTGCTAGCCGTAGTTCAAGCCCTAAAGGTGTGGAGGCATTGGCTTGAGGGGGCTCAACACCCTTTTCTCATTCTGACTGACCACCGTAACCTGGAGTACCATGTTTCTGGCCCGGTTTGTGTTTAAGCTCACTTACATCCCAGGGTCCCAGAACGGTAAGGCAGACGCCCTGTCCCGGTGATATGACACAGAGGAGAGGTCCATTGAGCCCACTCCCATACTGCCGGAGTCTTGTCTGGTGGCGCCGGTGATGTGGGAGGTCGATACGGAAATCGAGCGGGCGTTACGTACCGACCCAACTCCTCCAGAGTGTCCAGTGGGGCGGACGTACGTTCCTCTCGAGATTCGGGATCGTCTCATATATTGGGCTCATATGTCACCCTCTTCTGGACATCCTGGTATTGGCCGGACAGTGCACTGTCTTAGCGAAAAGTACTGGTGGCCAACATTGGCTAAGGACGTGAGGGTCTCCTCCTGCTCGGTGTGCGCTCAGTGTAAGGCGCCTAGACACCTGCCCAGGGGGAGTTACAACCCCTTCCCGTTCCGCAACGGCCGTGGTCTCACCTCTCGGTAGACTTTGTCACAGACCTTCCCCCCTCCCAGGGGAATACCACCATTCTGGTCGTTGTGGATCGGTTCTCTAAAGCCTGTCGTCTCATCCCAATGCCGGGTCTCCCTACTGCCCTACAGACTGCTGAGGCTTTGTTTACCCACGTCTTCCGGCACTACGGGGTACCCGAGGATATAGTGTCTGATCGGGGTCCCCAATTCACCTCTAGAGTGTGGAGGGCGTTCATGGAACACTTGGGGATCTCGGTTAGCCTTACCTCAGGTTTCCACCCTGAGAGTAATGGGCAGGTGGAGAGAGTGAACCAGGATGTGGGAAGGTTTCTGAGATCATATTGCCAGGACCGGCAGGAGGAGTGGTCGGGGTATATCCCCTGGGCGGAGATTGCCCAGAATTCTCTTCGCCATTCCTCTACTAATCTGACCCCTTTCCAGTGTGTGTTGGGGTATCAGCCGGTTCTGGCACCATGGCATCAGAGCCAGATCGAGGCTCCTGCGGTGGATGAGTGGTTTCGGTGCTTGGAGGAGACATGGAACGCTGCGCATGTACATCTGCAGCGGGCTATCCGTCGGCAGAAGGCGAGCGCCGATCTCCACCGCAGTGAGGGTCCAGTGTACGCACCTGGAAATCGAGTCTGGCTCTCGACTCGAAACCTGCCCCTTCGCCTGCCCTGCCGGAAGCTGGGTCGGCGGTTTGTGGGGCCATTTAATGTCCTGAGGAGATTGAACGAGGTATGTTACAGGTTACAACTGCCTAATGATTATCACATTAACCCCTCGTTCCATGTGTCTCTCCTCAGGCCGGTGGTAGCTGGTCCACTCCAGAACAATGAGATACGGGAGACTCCTCCGCCCCCACTGGACATCGAGGGGGCTCCGGCGTACTCAGTCCGGTCCATCGTGGATTTGAGACGTCGGATGGGGGGTCTGCAGTATCTCGTGGAGTGGGAGGGGTACGGTCCGGAGGAACGGTGCTGGGTGCCTAGGAGGGACATTTTAGATCCCTCCCTCCTGACGGAGTTCCACCGGAGTCATCCCACGCGCCCTGCTCCGCGTCCTCCTGGTCGTCCCCGAGGCCGGGGTCGGCGCACGGCTGGGGCCGCGCGTCACGGGGGGGGGTACTGGGTCTATTTCCCCATGAACAGAAAACAGCAGGACTACTCTTCTCCTAAAGGTCTATTTCCCCATGAACAGAAAACAGCAGGACTACTCTTCTCCTAAAGGTCTATTTCCCCATGAACAGAAAACAGCAGGACTCCTCTTCTCCTAAAGGTAAAATTTCCCCATGAACAGAAAACAGCAGGACTCCTCTTCTCCTAAAGGTAAAATTTCCCCATGAACAGAAAACAGCAGGACTCCTCTTCTCCTTCCAGCACCTTGCTTTGCCCTCCATCTCCCTCTCTCTCTTTCTTTGCCTCTATCTATCTTTCTCTCTCCCTCTCTCTTTTTTCACTCCCTCTTTTTTTCCCTATTAGGTGTTCTCATTAGCCTGCATATTATGTTTCAGTGCACACACACACACACACACACACACACACACACACACACACACACACACACACACACACACACACACACACACACACACACACACACACACACAAACACACACACACAAAGACACACACATTCAGGAAAACAAAGAAAATGAATAACACTGATAAATGAATATGCATTATATGGGACATTGCACATTAAACCCACACACACCAAACACACTCAGACACGCTGACACACACAGAGTTATGAGTCATATCAGAAGCTAGATGCAATAAATACAACATGAAGGAAATAAATGATAAAGAGGGAGAGATAGGAGGGGAGAGGGAGAGGAGAGAGAGAGGGAGGAGAGAGGGAGAGGAGAGAGATAGGGAGGAGAGAGAGAGGGAGGAGAGAGAGGGGGAGGAGAGAGAGAGGGTGGAGAGAGGGAGAGGGGAGAGAGAGGGAGAGGGGAGAGAGAGAGAGGAGAGAGGGGGAGGAGAGAGAGAGGAGAGAGAGAGAGAGAGAGAGAGGGGGAGGAGAGAGAGAGGAGAGAGAGAGAGGAGAGAGAGAGAGAGAGGGAGAGGAGAGAGAGAGAGAGGGGAGAGGGAGAGGAGAGAGAGAGAGAGGGAGAGGGTAGAGGGGGGGAGGAGAGAGGGAGGGGGAGAGAAGGGGAGGAGAGAGAGAGAGGAGAGAGGGAGAGGAGAGAGAGAGGGAGGGGAGAGGGAGAGGAGAGAGAGAGGAGAGAGGGAGAGGGTAGAGAGGGGGAGGAGAGAGGGAGAGGAGAGAGAAGGGGAGGAGAGAGAGAGAGGAGAGAGGGAGAGGAGAGAGAGAGAGGAGAGAGGGAGAGGAGAGAGAGAGGGAGGGGAGAGGGAGAGGAGAGAGAGAGGGAGGAGAGAGGGAGAGGAGAGAGAGAGAGAGGAGAGAGGGAGAGGGTAGAGAGGGGGGGAGAGAGGGAGAGGAGAGAGAGATGGAGGAGAGAGGGGGAGGGGAGAGAGGGGGAAGAGAGAGAGAGAGGAGAGAGAGAGGGAGATGAGATAGAGAGGGAGGAGAGAGGGAGAGGAGAGAGAGAGGGAGGAGAGAGGGAGAGGGGAGAGAGGGGGAGGAGAGAGGGAGAGGAGAGAGGGGGAGGGGAGAGAGAGAGGAGAGAGAGAGGGAGGAGAGAGGGAGAGGAGAGAGAGAGGGAGGAGAGAGAGGGAGGAGAGAGGGAGAGGGGAGAGAGAGGGAGGAGAGAGGGAGAGGAGAGGAAAGAGAGATGAGGAGAGGAGGAGAGAGAGGAGAGGAGAGAGAGATGGAGGAGAGAGGGGGAGGGGAGAGAGGGGGAAGAGAGAGAGAGAGGAGAGATGGAGGAGAGAGGAGAAGGGAGAGAGAGGGAGGGGAGAGAGAGGGAGGTGAGAGGGAGATGAGGGAGGAGAGAGGGGGAGGAGAGAGAGAGGGAGGAGAGAGGGAGAGGGGAGAGAGGGGGAGGAGAGAGGGAGAGGAGAGAGAGATGGAGGAGAGAGGGAGAGGGGAGAGAAGGGGAGGAGAGAGAGAGGAGAGAGAGAGGGAGATGAGATAGAGAGGGAGGAGAGAGGGAGAGGAGAGAGAGAGGGAGGAGAGAGAGAGGGAGAGGGGAGAGAGGGGAGGAGAGAGGGAGAGGAGAGAGGGAGAGGGGAGAGAGGGGGAGGAGAGAGAGAGAGGAGAGAGAGAGGGAGGAGAGAGGGAGAGGAGAGAGAGAGGGAGGAGAGAGAGGGAGGAGAGAGGGAGAGGGAGGAGAGAGGGAGAGGAGAGGAAAGAGAGATGAGGAGAGGAGGAGAGAGAGGAGAGGAGAGAGAGATGGAGGAGAGAGGGGGAGGGGAGAGAGGGGGAAGAGAGAGAGAGAGGAGAGATGGAGGAGAGAGGGAGAAGGGAGAGAGAGGGAGGGGAGAGAGAGGGAGGTGAGAGGGAGATGAGGGAGGAGAGAGGGGGAGGAGAGAGAGAGGGAGGAGAGAGGGAGAGGGGAGAGAGGGGGAGGAGAGAGGGAGAGGAGAGAGAGATGGAGGAGAGAGGGAGAGGGGAGAGAAGGGGAGGAGAGAGAGAGAGGAGAGAGAGAGGGAGATGAGATAGAGAGGGAGGAGAGAGGGAGAGGAGAGAGAGAGGGAGGAGAGAGAGAGGGAGAGGGGAGAGAGGGGGAGGAGAGAGGGAGAGGAGAGAGGGAGAGGGGAGAGAGGGGGAGGAGAGAGAGAGAGGAGAGAGAGAGGGAGGAGAGAGGGAGAGGAGAGAGAGAGGGAGGAGAGAGAGGGAGGAGAGAGGGAGAGGGAGGAGAGAGGGAGAGGAGAGGAAAGAGAGATGGAGGAGAGGAGGAGAGAGAGGAGAGGAGATAGATAGTGAGGAGAGAGGGAGAGGAAGGAGAGAGAGAGAGAGAGGGGAAGGAGAGAGAGGGAGAGGAAGGAGAGAGTAAGAGAGATGTGTGTTGCTATGTATTTATCCAGTAAATGTTCTTAGTAACAGAACACCAGGGTATAACATGCTCTGTTCTCTCTGCTACTGCAGTGTAAGACGATATTACACACACACACATACACACACACACACACACATACAAACACACACACATGCACGCACCCACTCGCACACACACACGCACACATACAAACACGCATGCACGCACACTTGCACTCATACCAATGTTGTAGTTCTCCAGACCGGTCTCGGTCACGAGTCCAGTCTCGAGACCACATTTTGAGTGTCTCGGTCACGAGTCCAGTCTCGAGACCACATTTTGAGTGTCTCGGTCACGAGTCCAGTCTCGAGACCACATTTTGAGTGTCTCGGTCACGAGTCCAGTCTCGAGACCACATTTTGAGTGTCTCGGTCTTGTCTCGGTGTCCGATACATTTGCACTCGGTCTTGACTTGGTCTCGGACAGTGAGGACTCGTTATTTCTTCCCGAGACCAGCGGAGTAAAAAACTCAGGATTATCAGCTTCCATTCAGTTAGCGCATAAAACCGCTTTGCCAGGCCAAATACATAGACTCCTTTCTTGAAACATTAATATCTTAACGGGCTTTGTATCTATTATAGACATCTTTGCGCAGTGTCGAAACTATAGGCCTTCAGTATGACAGGTTTGTGATTCTGAAAGGAGAGTGCACTTTTTGTAAAACACATAGGGCCAGTGGTGTGGTGGAGGGTATACACAGGTATAAGACGTATACCCACTTTTTTTTCAGTGGGCATTGCTTATACTCACTTCTTAACCCCTACTGATGCGTATCAAAGTAGTGTAGTGGAGGTATACGACTTATCAATGATGTAGTACAATAGAGAAATCATGCACAAAGTAGCCGACACAATCGCAAAAGCAACGTGAAATATATTCACATGCGCGCCGCCACACATTTCAGCGGACTGTCATCCGCAGACAGCAAGTGTGGAGCTCTCAGCTGGTTTTGTAATGTAGCAGTTCACAGAAGAATGACATCTGTAGCCAGTAAAGTAGGAAAGACGTTTCAACTTATGATATCTACCAATAAATGCTAACTAAAGCAACAATGGGTATGCAAACCAGGTATTTAAAACATTTTTTAGTCTGAAGTGTTGGTTAGTAGGCTATTTGTGATGCGCAATTGTCATCATGCACAAAGTAGTAGTTAGTCATGAATGCTCTAGATAACCAGCTCTGCTACGGCAAGTAGAATGGTCAGAGTGAGGCGTCTTTAGCCAGTTAGCTTGGGTGCTTGGTTGGGACAAGCATGCATTGGCAGGCAAGCTGCTGAAGGACGAGGAGGCTACAGTTCCCCCATCGTTTATCAGTGCAATTTTGACGGCCAACTAGCTGAAAATGTTTGAGAGGGTTTATCTAACGTTCCTTCGTTAGATTTTAGCTCATCTCGCTCTGGCTAGCATTAGTTGTTGATCTTCAGATTGTTGATGTTCATAACCGAGGGAGAGAGAGAGACTACCTTTTCATTGTTGTTTGATCAATAGGACTGTAAAGTTCCCCAAATGTAAGAGGACTCCCGTGGGGTTCACGTATTTGCCGAAATCCATTCAGGTGTATTTTGTGGCTTTTGGCGAATGTGTTCTAATGATCTAAAGTCTCGCTGTTGCTACTGCTACTGCCTGCCTGTAAACATACAGTCCAGTTCAACGTGATTGATGGAAGGCCCGTGTGGCAAATGGCTAGTTTGTATAAAGGTCTACTGTAGCTGTGATTGGCTATAGCGCACCAGTCTGTGTAGACTCCGGTCCCCGACAAGACAGATGTTTTCATTCTGTTTTATTTACTGCAGTGTCTTAATCTATTAATTGTTTTCCCACTTTATATTGCTCTAGAATTTTCACAAATGCCTTAGTATACGGAATTCACAAACATTCTAAGAATTTATGAAAACGTGAAAATTACCATATCTAAATGGTCACTTGTCAGATGTTTTTTTTTTTAAGTCTCATATTCTTCCTGGGGGTGTATATGAACAGATTTTAATAAGATTTCATGTTGCTAAAATGCTGACAGTTCCACTTTAAATGCAACAATGTTTCACACACATAAGTTATTTTCAAAGAGATGGCTAACAACAGCAAGCGCCCTGCAATAAAAGACAGTTCCATTCACCAGATGACGATCATTTGAAACTTAACTTCTTGTTGAAAGTTATTCTTGAAAAGGGAGACGCTAACAAATTAGCAACAACATCCTCTTTGATAACACCTGCTGTAGCCGCTGCAAACTAGCCGAC
The DNA here is from genome assembly GCF_964263955.1 of Coregonus lavaretus. Lineage (NCBI taxonomy): Eukaryota > Metazoa > Chordata > Actinopteri > Salmoniformes > Salmonidae > Coregonus > Coregonus lavaretus. Next base: position 15,550 of record NW_028159847.1, on the reverse strand, counting down.
AACAAAAGCTAGCTAGCTAGACCGCGGGAGAACTACTGCTCGCTATTGCACAGTGACCTGTTGGCCTTCAAGAAGGCAGAAGTTATCCATACGTTTTTGTAAAAACGGTCACACTCATTGAGTCAAAATGTGATTGGTTGATTCCACAGTCACTCCAAAATGTTGCCCTAATACAGTTGAATGGCAGATGCCTTTGTCTAGCTTCTGATGGCCCAGCCAATGGCTGACTTAGCTAGCTAGATTTATCTCCCCAGAGACCAGCAAAGAAAAATCCTGATTGGACAGTGTTAACCCTTTCCAACAAAAACTGAAGAGATTAAATCAGAACATAATTGAAAATAATAATATAATTATCATTATTATTATATTATTATAACCATTATTTTATAAATCCCTTTTCTGAAGGCGTAGAAGGCCCATTGTTCCCCACTGTGTGTGGGTTAGTAATAATTTTTAGAGTGGCTGTGTTTTCCCTCAGCATGCATTTTTTCCCTATTCTGAATGTCTAAAGAATCCATATGTTGTTCTGAAATATGAACACAGAAATGTTGGACATTTTGAACTCTTATTATGGTGTTGATTTCACAAAATTACAATCGTGGTCTTGAATTGGACTCTCATTTTTCTGGTCTCGGTCTTCACTCGGTCTCGGACCCCTTGTCCCCCTCTCGGTCTCGGTCTCGATCTTGACTCGGTCAAGTATGTGGACACCTGCTTGTCGAACATCTCATTCCAAAATCATGGGCATTAATATAGAGTTGGTCCCCCCCCCTTTGCTGCTATAACAGCCTAGGTTTTCCACTAGATGTTGGAACATTACTGCAGGGACTTGCTTCCATTCAGCCACAAGAGCATTAGTGAGGTCGGGCACAGATGTTGGGCGATTAGGCCTGGCTCGCAGTCGGCGTTCTAATTCATCCCAAAGGTGTTTGATGGGTTTGACGTCAGGGCTCTGTGCAGGCCAGTCAAGTTCTTCCACCCCGATCTCGACAAACCATTTCTGTATGGACCTCACTTTGTGCACGGGGGCAGTGTCATGCTGAAACAGGAAAGGGCCTTCCCCAAACTATTGGAAGCACAGAATCGTCTAGAATGTCATTGTATGCTGTTGTGTTAAGATTTCCCTTCACTGAATATAAGGGGCCTAGCCCGAACCATGAAAAACAGCCCGATCATTATTCCTCCTCCACCAAACTTTACATATGGCACTATGCATTGGGGCAGGTAACGTTCTCCTGGCATCCGCCAAACCCAGAGTTGTCCGTCGGACTGCCAGATGGTGAAGCGTGATTCATCACTCCAGAGAACGCATTTCCACTGCTCCAGAGTCCAATGGCGGCGAGCTTTACACCACTCCAGCCGACGCTTGGTATTGCGCATGGTGATCTTAGGCTTGTGTGCGGCTGTTCGGCCATGGAAACCCATTTCATGAAGCTCCCGACGAACAGTTATTGTGCTGACGTTGCTTCCAGAGGCAGTTTGGAACTCGGTAGTGAGTGTTGCAACTGAGGACAGACGATTTTTACTCGCTACGCGCTTCAGCACTCGGCGGTCCCGTTCTGTGAGCTTGTCTGGCCTACCACTTCGTGGCTGAGTCGTTGTTGCTCCAAGTTTCCACTTCACAATAACAGCACTTACAGTTGACAGGGGCAGCTCTAGCAGTGCAGAAATATGACGAACTGACTTGATGGAAAGGTGGCATCCTATGACGGTGCCACGTTGAAAGTCAGGCCATTCTACTGCCAATGTTTACACCTGTCAGCAACGGGTGTGGCTGAAATAGCCAAATCCAGTCATTTGAAGGTGTGTCCACATACTTTTGTATAATAGTGTATCTGTCAGCGTGATGAGTAACCTTGCCTGAGTTCTGAAGACACTAATGCCAGCACTCTTCAAAAGTTCCCCTACATGTATGTCTTTCAGAAATTACTATCTCTCTCTCTCTCTCTCTCTCTCTCTCTCTCTCTCTCTCTCTCTCTCTCTCTCTCGCTCTCTCTCTCTCACTCTCTCTCTCTCGCTCTCTTTCTCTCTCTCTCGCTCTTTCTCTCTCTCTCTCTTTTGCTCTCTCTCTCTCTCCTCTCGCTCTCTCTCTTTCTCTCTCTTTCTCTCTCTCTCTCTCTCTCGCTCTCTCTCTCTCTCCTCTCGCTCTCTCTCTTTCTCTCTCTCTCTCTCTCTTCTCTCTCTCTCTGTCTCTCTCTGTCTCTCTCTCTCTCGCTCTCTCGCTCTCTCTCTCTCTCCTTCTCTCTCACCCTATGACGGTGCCACGTTGAAAGTCACTGAGCTCTTCAGTAAGTCTATGGAAATTGCATGGCTGTGTGCTCGATTTATACACCTGTCAGCAACGGGCGTGACTGATATCCACTAATTTGAAGGGGTGTCCACATACTTTTGTATATATAGTGTAGGTTCACTTTAAAACTATGCAACCAAACACCTTATCAGCCCAGCAGAACCGCTCTCTCTCACTCTCTCTTTCAATTCAATTCAATTCAATTTAAGGGCTTTATTGGCATGGGAAACGTATGTTAACATTGCCAAAGCAAGTGAAGTAGATAGTAAACAAAAGTGAAATAAACAATAAATATTAACAGTAAACATTACACTCAGAAGTTTCAAAAGAATAAAGACATTTCAAATGTCATATTATGTCTATATACAGTGTTGTAACAATGTGCAAATAGTTAAAGTACTTAAGTAGTTAAATAAACATAAATATGGGTTGTATTTACAATGGTGTTTGTTCTTCACTGGTTGCCCTTTTCTTGTGGCAACAGGTCACAAATCTTGCAGCTGTGATGGCACACTGTGGTTTTTCACCCAGTAGATAAGGGAGTTTATCAAAATTTGTTTTGTTTTCAAATTATTTGTGGATCGCTGTAATCTGAGGGAATTATGTGTCTCTAATATGGTCATACATTTGGCAGGAGGTTAGGAAGTGCAGCTCAGTTTCCACCTCATTTTGTGGGCAGTGTGCACATAGCCTGTCTTCTCTTGAGAGCCAGGTCAGCCTACGGCGGCCTTTCTCAATAGCAAGGCTATGCTCACTGAGTCTGTACATAGTCAAAGCTTTCCTTAAGTTTGGGTCAGTCACAGTGGTTAGGTATTCTGCCACTGTGTACTCTCTGTTTAGGGCCAAATAGCATTCTAGTTTGCTCTGTTTTTTTGTTTGTTCTTTCCAATGTGTCAAGTAATTCTCTTTTTGTTTTCTCATGATTTGGTTGGGTCTAATTGTGTTGTTGTTGTTGTTGTTGTTGTTGTTGTTGTTGTCCTGGGGCTCTGTGGGGTCTGAATGTGTTTGTGAACAGAGCCCCATGGACCAGCTTACTTAGGCGACTCTTCTCCAAGTTCATCTCTTTGTTATGGAAGGTTTGGGAATCGCTTACTTTTAAGTGGTTATAGAATTTAACGGCTCTTTTCTGGATTTTGATAATTAGCGGGTATTGGCCTAATTCTGCTCTGCGTGCATTATTTGGTGTTTTACGTTGTACACGGAGGATGTTTTTGCAGATTTCTGCATGCAGAGTCTCAATTTGGTGTTTGTCCCATTTTGTGAATTCTTGGTTGGTGAGCGGACCCCAGACCTCACAACCATAAAGGGCAATGGGTTCTATAACTGATTCAAGTATTTTTAGCCAGATCCTAATTGGTATGTCAAATTTTATGTTCCTTTTGATGGCATAGAAGGCCCTTCTTGCCTTGTCTCTCAGATCGTTCACAGCTTTGTGGAAGTTACCTGTGGCGCTGATGTTTAGGCCGAGGTATGTATAGTTTTTTGTGTGCTCTAGGGCAACGGTGTCTAGATGGAATTTGTATTTGTGGTCCTGGCAACTGGACCTTTTTTGGAACACCATTATTTTTGTCTTACTGAGATTTACTGTCAGGGCCCAGGTCTGACAGAATCTGTGCAGAAGATCTAGGTGCTGCTGTAGGCCCTCCTTGGTTGGTGACAGAAGCACCAGATCATCAGCAAACAGTAGACATTTGACTTCAGATTCTAGTAGGGTGAGGCCGGGTGCTGCAGACTGTTCTAGTGCCCTCGCCAATTTGTTGATATATATGTTGAAGAGGGTGGGGCTTAAACTGCATCCCTGTCTCACCCCACGGCCCTGTGGAAAGAAATGTGTGTGTTTTTTGCCAATTTTAACCGCACACTTGTTGTTTGTGTACATGGATTTTATAATGTTTTTCCATCAATTTGTATAGCAGACCCTCATGCCAAATTGAGTCAAAAGCTTTTTTGAAATCAACAAAGGGGCGGGGCAAGCGTAAACAAGATGGCGTATTGAATAGAAATCGGTACAAAACACCTCAAGATAAAAACATAATATTCAAAATCAGTAAGTTAGACTAAATATTAGCATTTCATATATTCGCAGTTAATATAATTCAATCTGGATAATAACAGAAATAAGATCATAAGGCTAGAGAAATATATCGATAAATATTACTACAACAAGCAACACCCAAACATGACTGAAGACAAGCGTGGAGAGCCGATCCCCAAAAGGAAACGCGATTCATCGACAGATACAGATGATATATGCTTTTCACCACTGGGTATGGTAAGTGTGGAAAGCGACCTGTTGAAGTCGATAAATGACAAATTGGGCATATTAGAATTGGTCAGTAAAGACGTAAAAGAGTTGAAAGCGAGTCTTCAAATGAGTGACGAAAAAGCTTTGGTAATGGAGAAAGAAACCAAAGAAATAAAAGTGACAGTCTCTAAAATGGAAACGGACGTTAGGGAATTAAAAAAGGAGAACTATCTTCTGAGAGAAGCCTTACTAGACATCCAAACTAGATCGATGAGGGAAAATCTAGTACTTACGGGTATTCAGGAAAAGGAGGGAGAAATAACAGAGAATATTATGAAGGACTTCCTGCATACAGCGCTACAAATCCCACTCGAGGCTGTCGATAAAATCCAACTCGAACGTGTACATCGTTTCGGAAAAAGAGGACAGAAATATGAGCGCCCAATCGTTGCCAAATTTGCTTTTTTTAAGGACAAAGCTATGGTGAAAAGCCTGGGAAAAAGACTTGCTGGCACGAAAATAGGCATGAATGATCAGTTCCCGAAGGAGATTGTAGAAAGGCGCAAAGTTCTGTATCCAATCTTCAAGGAAAACAGATTAAAAGGGAAACGTGTTGCACTAGTGGTGGATAAATTATATATTGACAACCAAATGTTCAGAGACACAAAGACTACTCCATGGCTATTCTAAAAGTTGTAATAGAGGAGTCAAATATTGGAGCACCTGATACTAGCAATGATAGGGATTGTAATATTAAATAACATTTATAGTAAGTATAGTATTTTATAAATGGATAAAACGATATAACAAGCAGAATAATACATCTTTATATACAAATAATTAGAACATGGATTTTTTGGCGGGAGGTTGTTGTTTTGGCGGATGGTTGTTGTGGTTGGTCCTGTGTTCTCTCTGGCGTCCTTGCAGCAGATGTGGATGCGGGTGCGTTTGCACGCTCGGCCCATTTATTCCGCAGTCAACCATGTGGTGTGCATTTTTGTGTTTGAAAAGGTGCGGCGTTAAGTGAGTGAGAGGGGAAATGGTTGCATATCCCAGAGCCGACCGGGGGTCTATGAACAGGGGTAGTGAGAGAGAGAGCTTTCAATTTTGTGTAGATGAGGGATATACATTTTTAAATATAGTATACATCTAATCTAATTATTCATTGTCCTATCATGATGGAAAGATCCCTAACCCTATAACCTGGACACCCACCTGAGCGACCCATACACCAAAGAGAAGTTCCCATCTATTTTATGGACCTGCTGTGAATATGCAGCCTAAACAGAGAAATAAATGCGGTCAGAGACCTACTTGAGCAGCACCGCCCCCTCAAGATTCTGAGCCTGCCTGGCAGGGTTGGTCCTACAAAGCCAGAGCCCTCTGATGGGAGAGCATAATATACAAGGAAATTCTCAAAGCTGCTAATGAGAACCTTGACGACCTTTTACCTAGCCGGTGGGGATTCCGGTGGGGTACGCCCACCCAGGTAGTGGCAGTGCTGGCAACACTGGCTGCAGTAACCCATGGGGAGGGGGTTACACTCAGACAATCAGAGAGGGGGTTTATCATTGTGGCCCAGGTGGCACAAAATAATCAAAGGTCTGACCGCATGGAGATGCTTGGGAAAATGGTTACAACAGGGGATCAGAGTGTTTGTGTCTCAGGTGAAGAGGGTGGATCTGATCTCCATCACCTAGGACTTGACATAGATTAAGTAGATTAATCAAATCTCACATTGTTATCAATTTCTGCTCAATCTGCATGCTTTCTCAATCAGCTTTAACTGTATGTGCACTCGTAGATCAAGTTATTTCTCGAGTTGGGCTCTGGGATATAACAGCCGTTGAGTATCGGATTTTATGGTGGATTGTGGAGGAGGGGGGTTGAGTGTGTTGGAGTATGTGAGTATGTGCGTGTGTGCTTGTCTGGCATCTGTTGTTGGGGGGGGGGGGTATGGGATGGACCGCGGGAATTATTTGCTAGGATAATAATTGCTTGTCAATGAATTAAATGTAATACAATGGCAATCCTGGTTATATGTTAGAATCCTATGCGTGAACTGCCGACATTATTACGCATATTAATTGATAATGATGGAAAATAGGATATGCATAATTAAAAAAAAAAAAAAAAGTTATATAGATATATATATATAGAGGTGAAAGCATTGGAAATGCTTTTGGCGGTTAACCTGCTTCTGTTTTGTGGGTGGCACTGTGTGCTGTTTTCGATGGATGGGTCCTGGCCTCTCGGGGCCTTAGGGATACGGAGGGACGTGGGTGGGATGCTGATCACTGGGATGACGGCTCAACTTGGGATGGGGAGGGGCTTTAGCGGGGGAATTAGTGGAGAACAATTGAAGGGTTACTCCGTAGCAATGCAAATATCACGGTACAGCTATATGGACACTCAATCATTACGCTATTTTTTATTGGTAAATTTACAAACATATATAATGATAAATAGACTTGAAACTTGTATCTCATTATGGTGTATGGTGAAATAAGTATAGCCAGTTATAATTGTAATGGCTTAGCTGATAATAACAAAAGAAGAACAATATTTACATGGCTCAAAGAGAAGGAATATAATATCTATTGTATACAGGAAACTCATTCAACAATTCGAGATGAAGTAGCGTGGAAAAAAGAATGGGGGGGGGGAAATATACTTCTCCCATGGGCAAAGAAATTCAAAAGGGGTGATGATATTAATTAATAGTAATTTCGATCCGAATGTGCAAATTGTCCAAATAGATACGCAAGGTAGATGGATTATTTTAAATATGGTATTGGACCATAAACAGATATGGCTCATTAACCTTTACGGACCAAATAATGATGATCCACAATTCTTTGACAATATATATAATAAATTATCAAGCCTGCAAGCAACTCAAGACAATATTATTATGGTGGGGGATTATAATACTGTTTTAAATAGCTCAATGGACCGAAAAGGAAATCACACCACAAACAATCACCCACATGTGTGACACTCTGGCTCCATGGACTTTGAATATTGAGCCAGGGTTGTTCATTTTCATTTGTTTGGGTGTATTTCATTTGGTGGTGTTGGGGATGGGTGAGTTTCATTTTGTTTGTGTCTAGTTGTGATTGGTCTATGACTCCCAATCGGAGGTAACGAGTGTCAGCTGTCGGCTCGTTATCTCTGATTGGGAGCCATATATATTCTGTGGGTTTTCTCCTTTGTTTTGTGGGTTATTGTTCCTGTTCCAGTGTTCTTAGTTCTGTCGGTGTCACAGAGGACTTCACGTATCGTCTGTTGTTTTGTTTTCTCGTGTGAGTACTTTATTTAATAAAAGTCATGTTCACTCGCAACGCTGCGCATTGGTCCGCTCCTTTAGACGATCGTGACAGAATAACCCACCCCAAGAGGACCAAGCGGCGTAACAAGCGGCAACAGGACCTACCTACACAGGATTTATGGACGCCTCCAAAAGATTCATGGACATGGGAGGAGATACGGGCTGGAAAGGGTCCTTGGGCACAACCGGAGGAATATCACCGCCCTCGTGAAGAGCTGGAGGCAGCTGCAGCCGAGAGGAGGTGGTATGAGGAGGAATATCACCGCCCTCGTGAAGAGCTGGAGGCAGCTGCAGCCGAGAGGAGGTGGTATGAAGAGGAAGCGCGGAGTCGAGGCTGGAAGCCCGTGGTTACTCCCCAAAATTTTTTTGGGGGGGGGCACATGGCTTGGGCGCCTGGGCAGCAGGAGGCTGCCACAGGGAGAGCTGGAGAGAAGGCTATCGGATTACGGGAGCCATTGGCGAGTAGAGGGAGGGAAGTTGTTGTGGCACGGCATGAGAGACTGAAGTGTGTTACCAGTCCGGTCCGGCCCGTTCCTGATCCCCAGTTAAGGCCAGTGGTGTGTGTTCCCGGTACGGACCGGCCTGTTCCTACTCCACGCACCAGGTCCACGATGTGCGTCGCCAGCCCGGCCCGGCCTGTTCCGGCCACTCGCACCAGGGATACGGTGCGCGTCGCCAGCCCAGCCCGGCCTGTTCCTGCTCCACGCACGAATCCTACGGGGTGCGTCACCAGTCGGCCAGAGTCTGCCGTCTGCCCAACGGCGCCTGAACTGGCCGTCTGCCCAACGGCGCCTGAACTGGCCGTCTGCCCAACGGCGCCTGAACTGCCCGTCGGCCCTATGGCGTCTGAACTGCCCGTCTGTCAAGCGCTGCATAAGCCGCCCGTCTGTACTGAGCCTGCAAAGCCGCCCGTCTGCCATGAGCCTTCAGAGCCGTCCGCCAGATCGGAGCCGCTAGAGCCTTCCGCCAGACAGGAGCCGCTAGAGCCTTCCGCCAGACAGAATCATACACCTGCTATGGAATCAGCAGGAGCCGACGCAACCCATACTAGACTGGAAGCTCAGGTTCGGGACCAGAAAGAGCAGCTCCTGCAGATGGGAGCCGCCCTGCTGGAGGTGATGACTGCAATCCGAGGCTGGGGTCCGCCTCCACCGCCAGCCTCCCAGCCAGCACCATCAGCCAGCCATGAGCAGCCAGATCTGTCAACCAGCCATGAGCAGCCAGATCCGTCAGCCAGCCATGAGCAGCCAGATCCGTCAGCCAGCCATGAGCAGCCAGATCCGTCAGCCAGCCATGAGCAGCCAGACCCGTCAGCCAGCCATGAGCAGCCAGATCCGTCAGCCAGCCATGAGCAGCCAGATCCGTCAGCCAGCCATGAGCAGCCAGATCAGTCAGCCAGCCATGAGCAGCCAGATCCGTCAGCCAGCCATGAGCAGCCAGACCCGTCAGCCAGCCATGAGCAGCCAGATCCGTCAGCCAGCCATGAGCAGCCAGATCCGTCAGCCAGCCATGAGCAGCCAGATCCGTCAGCCAGCCATGAGCAGCCAGATCCGTCAGCCAGCCAGGATCCGCCAGAGCCGTCCAGCCAGGATCCGCCAGAGCCGTCCAGCCAGGATCCGCCAGAGCCGTCCAGCCAGGATCCGCCAGAGCTGTCCAACCAGGATCCGCCAGAACCGTCTAGCCAGGATCCGCCAGAGCCGTCCAGCCAGGATCCGCCAGAGCCGTCCAGCAAGGATCCGCCAGAGCCGTCCAGCCAGGATCCGCCAGAGCCGTCCAGCCAGGATCCGCCAGAGCCGTCCAGCCAGGATCCGCCAGAGCCGTCCAGCCAGGATCCGCCAGAGCCGTCCAGCCAGGATCCGCCAGAGCCGTCCAGCCAGGATCCGCCAGAGCCGTCCAGCCAGGATCCGCCAGAGCCGTCCAGCCAGGATCCGCCAGAGCCGTCCAGCCAGGATCCGCCAGAGCCGTCCAGCCAGGATCCGCCAGAGCCGTCCCGCCTGGATCCGCCAGAGCCGTCCCGCCAGGATCCGCCAGAGCCGTCCCGCCAGGATCCGCCAGAGCCGTCCCGCCAGGATCCGCCAGAGCCAGCCAGCCAGGATCCGCCATCTAGTCAGGTGCTGCCCCTTAGCCCGGTGCTGCCCCTTAGTCCGGTGCTGCCCTTTAGCCCGGTGCTGCCCCTTAGTCCGGTGCTGCCCCTGAGTCCGGTGCTGCCCCTGAGCCCGGTGCTGCCCCGTAGTCCGGTACTGCCCCTTAGCCCGGTGCTGCCCCTTAGTCCTGTACTGCCCTTTAGTCCGGTACTGCCCCGTAGTCCGGTGCTGCCCCTTAGTCCGGTGCTGTCCCTTAGCCCGGTGCTGCCCCTTATCCCGGTGCTGCCCCTTATCCCGGTGCTGCCCCTTAGGCCGATGCTGCCCCTTAGTCCGGTGTTGCCCCTTAGTCCAGGTGGGGTTAGTTGGAGGGTGGTCATTGGGAGGAGGCTACCGAAGCAGGTTGTGACTATGGTGGGGTGGGGATCACGACCGGGGCCAGAGCCGCCACCGTGGACAGACGCCCACCCAGACCCTCCCCTAGTCCTGATGTTGGTGCGCCCGGAGTTCGCACCTTTAGGGGGGGGTACTGTGACACTCTGGCTCCATGGACTTTGAATATTGAGCCAGGGTTGTTCATTTTCATTTGTTTGGGTGTATTTCATTTGGTGGTGTTGGGGATGGGTGAGTTTCATTTTGTTTGTGTCTAGTTGTGATTGGTCTATGACTCCCAATCGGAGGTAACGAGTGTCAGCTGTCGGCTCGTTATCTCTGATTGGGAGCCATATATATTCTGTGGGTTTTCTCCTTTGTTTTGTGGGTTATTGTTCCTGTTCCAGTGTTCTTAGTTCTGTCGGTGTCACAGAGGACTTCACGTATCGTCTGTTGTTTTGTTTTCTCGTGTGAGTACTTTATTTAATAAAAGTCATGTTCACTCGCAACGCTGCGCATTGGTCCGCTCCTTTAGACGATCGTGACAACATGCTCTTAAGGAAATTGTGAATGTCATGGATACATTAGAACTAGTAGATATATGGAGGCTTAAATATGCTGATCTAGTGAGATATACATGGCGGAGACTGAATCAAGCTAGTCGTCTTGACTTCTTTCTTATCTCATTCTCGTTGGCACCAAAAGTAAAAAAAAGTGTTGATAGGGGACAGAATGCGGTCGGACCATCATATAATAGGCATATACATTACTCTGACTGAATTTCCACGTGGGCGAGGATATTGGAAATTTAATCAAAGCCTATTAGATGATAATTTATTTATAATTAGAACAAAGGAATTTATAACTGACTTTTTCCAACATAACATAGGTACAGCGAATCCCCTTATTGTATGGGACACCTTTAAATGTGCCTTTAGAGGCCATGCAATTCAGTACTCATCTCGAAAACAAAAGCAATTTAGGTCAAAAGAGTTTATACTAAGAAAGGAAATAGAAAGTCTAACAGAACAGATAGATGGCAATAAAAACTGTAACATAGAGGCTCAGAATAAATTAGAGGAAAAACAAAAAGAAATGGAAAAACTTATTCAAGAAAGATCAAGTGTAATATATTATAAAAATAAAGCAAACTGGATGGAATATGGGGAAAAATGCACAAAATTCTTTTTTAATCTTCAACATAGGAATGCTACCAAAAAGAACTTAATGAAACTGGTTACAATTGACGGAGTCACCCATAATTCACCTAATGATATTTTGAAGGAAGAAACAAAGTATTTTAAGCATATGTTTTCTTTTCAGTCGCCTCCATCTCCTCTAACTGAAGCTAATTGTAGAGATTTTTTTTCTATTGATAATGTCAAATTAACAGCCACACAGAAAGACTCATGTGAAGGTGAAATTACAGAGGAGGAACTTCTGGATGCAATTAAAGACTTTAAGTCCGGGAAAACTCCAGGGTTGGATGGCATACCAATCGAGGTATACCAAACCTTTTTTGATATACTAAGAGGACCGTTATTAGCATGTTTTAACCACTCCTATGTAAATGGTAGATTATCTGACACTCAAGAAGAAGGTCTGATCTCATTATTACTGAAACAGGATACAAGTGGAAAATATAAAGATCCAGTCCATTTACAAAATTGGAGGCCACTTACACTTCAGTGTTGTGATGCAAAAATCCTAGCAAAATGTATAGCGCATAGAATTAAAAAGGTATTGTCGGATATTATTCATTCTAATCAGACAGGTTTTTTACATGGAAGATACATTGGAGATAATATAAGGCAAGTATTGGAAACAATAGAACACTATGAAAAATATGGGAAACCAGGCCTGCTATTCATAGCAGACTTCGAAAAGGCATTTGATAAAGTTCGACTGGAATTTATATATAAATGCCTGGAGCATTTCAATTTTGGAGAATCTCTTATAAAATGGGTCAAAATCATGTATAGTAACCCTAGGTGTAAAATAGTAAATAATGGCTATTTCTCAGAAAGTTTTAAACTGTCAAGAGGAGTGAAACAAGGTTGTCCACTATCGGCATATCTATTTATTGTGGCCATCGAGATGTTAGCTATTAAAATCAGATCCAATAATAATATCAGAGGATTAGAAATACAGGGCTTAAAAACAAAGGTGTCATTGTACGCAGATGATTCATGTTTTCTTTTAGATCCACAACTAGAATCCCTCCACAGCCTCATAGAGGATCTAGATACATTTTCTAACCTCTCTGGATTAAAACCAAATTATGACAAATGTACTATATTACGTATTGGATCACTAAAAAATACAATTTTTACATTACCATGTAGTTTACCAATAAAATGGTCTGATGGTGATGTAGATATACTCGGAATACATATCCCAAAGGAAATAAATGATCTCACTTCAATAAATTTTAATAGAAAGTTAGCAAAAATAGATAAGATCTTACTACCATGGAAAGGAAAATACCTGTCAATTTGTGGAAAAATCACCCTGATTAACTCTTTAGTATTATCCCAGTTTACCTATTTGCTTATGGTCTTGCCTACGCCTAGCAAACAGTTTTTTAAATTATATGAGAAAAAAATATTCAATTTTATTTGGAACGGCAAGCCAGACAAAATTAAAAGAGCATATTTATATAATGAATATGAATTCGGAGGACAGAAATTATTAAATATTAAAGCATTAGACCTATCACTAAAATCTTCAGTCATCCAAAAGTTATACTTAAATCCGATCTGGTTCTCAAGCAAATTAGTAAGATTGTCTCACCCACTGTTCAAGAAAGGCCTTTTCCCCTTTATTCAGATTACAACCTCTCACTTTCAGTTATTTGAAAAGGAAATAATCTCCCAAATGTCACTATTTCTAAAACAAGCCATAGAAAGTTGGTTGCAATTTCAATTTAATCCTCCAGAAACGACAGAACAAATAATGCAACAAATATTGTGGTTAAATTCAAATATACTAATTGACAAAAAACCTTTATTTTTTGACAGAATGTTTAAAAAAGGTATAATCTTCGTAAATGATATCATCGGTAGGACTGGTGGAGTTATGTCGCACATGCAGCTAACAAAAACATATGGAAATGTCTGCTCTACCCAGAATTACAACCAAATAATTGCAGCCTTACCGCAAAAGTGGAAGAGGAAAGTTGAAGGGGGAGAAAGTAAGGAACTTGTCTGTCGGCCTTGCATTAAAGAACATAATTGGTTAAGGAAAACTGTGATAAATAAAAAAGTATATCAGTTTCACTTAAGGACCAAAGGATTGACAGCCGTCCCATATAGATTGCAAAATAGTTGGGAAGAGATCTTTGACGTACCGATCCCATGGCATAGTGTTTATGAACTGACACGCAAAACGACACCGGATTCAAAAATTAGAATCTTTCAATTTAAATTATTATATAAAATTCTTGCTACCAATAGAATGTTATTTATATGGGGGATACAATCTTCCCAGCTCTGCAGATTTTGCTGTGAAGAAATAGAATCATTAGATCATTTGTTTTGGTTCTGTCCATTTGTAGCTTGTTTTTGGACACAGGTCCAGGAATGGCTAAAGGATTGCAATATTTACCTGGAACTAACCTTGCAGATAGCATTACTGGGTGATCTGAAAAGTCATAGTCAATCAATCAATAATATAATAATACTTTTAGCAAAAATGTTTATTTTTAATTCACAATCTGTAGAAGCAATGAGAATAGAAAGGTTCAGAACTTTTGTAAAACATCACAGTACGGTTGAAATATATATGGCAAATAGAAATCCTATATGGATGGTGTTAAGAGATAGATGGGAGGTATTGAATAGAGTTGAAGGATGGGACTAATAACAAATAACAACAAATAATAACAAAGATAGCTAATAATGTAAGCATACTGTGTCCATAATAAGTATATAGGTTGTATGTTGGGAGCTTTTGGGAAAGAGCACAGTTAGAAAGATATGGCATTTAGAAGCAAACCGGATGGACATCATGAAAATGATCGGAGAGGTTGAGAGTAGAAGAAGTTCAGGAGCAAAAAAATAAATAAATATATATATATATATAGATATAGATATAGAATTATTGTAAAATTAACTCTGTCCATAAGGTGTAGATAGTAAGTATAGACCGGAAGTAGAGGCCTGGGCGTTGTTGTTCACTAATTTACTCCAAGTAGGGAAAGGATGGTGGGGTTGAAAAGTAATAAAGGGGAATATATATATAAAAAATAAAAATAAACATGGGGGATTGGAAGTGATGCAGACAATTACATTGATAGAAGATACAATCTATCTGCAATATTAAGCTGATCCATCCCCCCCCCAAAAAAAAAAAAAAAATAAAAAAAAAAAAAAAGCATGAGAAGACTTTGACTTTGTTTTGATTTGTTTGTTTGTCAATTAGGGTGTGCAGGGTGAATACGTGGTCTGTCGTACGGTAATTTGGTAAAAAGCCAATTTGACATTTGCTCAGTACATTGTTTTCACTGAGGAAATGAACTAGTCTGCTGTTAATGATAATGCAGAGGATTTTCCCAAGGTTGCTGTTGACGCATATCCCACGGTAGTTATTGGGGTTCTCTGTTATAGGGCCAAAAAGATTGAAGAAGTGGTTTACCCATACATCTCCATTTTGGATAGATAGCTGTTCGTGTTGTTGTTTGTTTAGGATTCATTTGAGCTGATTTCTGACATGCTGTTCCTTCTTTTTCCGTAGTGTATTTCTGTATTGTTTTAGTGATTCACCAAAGTGAAGGCGTAGGCTCAGTTTTTCTGGATCTCTATGTTTTTGGTTGGATAGGTTTCTCAATTTCTTTCTTATGTTTTTGCATTCTTCATCAAACCATTTATCACTGTTGTTACTTTTCTTTGATTTTCTGTTAGAGATTTTTAGATTTGATAGGGAAGCTGAGAGGTCAAATACACATTCACTATTACAGTGGAACGTTTTGTCCAGGAAGTTGTCTAGAATGGATTGAATTTGTTGTTGCCTAATTGTTTTTTGGTAGGTTTCAACACTACTTTCGTTCCATCTATAGCATTTCTTAATATTATTCAGTTCCTTTGGCTTTGATGCCTCATGATTGAGTATTGCTCTGTTCAAGTAGACTGTGATTTTGCTGTGGTCTCTCTCTCTCTCTCTACTAGCATATTCCTTTAGAGAGCTGCAGGAGTGGGAGGGAATGATCCTATTGGGGGCCAATAAAGGTATTT
>NW_028159848.1:27500-32226 GCF_964263955.1 Coregonus lavaretus | reverse complement strand
TGTGCGTGCAGAGAGAGTGAGGTTCGGTTTGTGTTGGCGGACACAGAGGGTGTAGTTATTATCTCAACCACTTGGGGACACTGTGGTATCAGCCGGCACTGCAGAAGAGGGTGATTCAGGGTTTTATCTAACGTAGTGACGCAGACAGAGGGAGAGAGAGAGAGAGAGAGAGAGAACGCAGGACAGGGAGCAGGAAAGAGAGCGTGAGAGAGAGAGAGAGAGAGAGAGAGAGAGAGAGAGAGAGAGAGAGAGAGAGAGAGAGAGAGAGAGAGAGATTATTTATATATTATAATTTGTTATTCTTCATTTTTTTATTACAATGTATATTGTATACAATGTTGCTTTGGCAATATTAACGAAGCAGCTTGAATTGGAGAGAGAGAGCGGAGAGAGAGAGAGAGAGAGAGAGAGAGAGAGAGAGAGAGAGAGAGAGAGAGAGAGAGAGAGACAAAGAGACACATACAGGCTGAGGCTGCTCCCTGAGAGGCTATAAGGTATGTAACTGTATCCGCATCATATCCAACTACACCGGCCACCTTAACCAACTGCTGTGACTGTGTGTGTGAGTGTATCTGCTTCAGCACCAGTTGAAGTAGCTTATTGGGTAAGAGCGTTGTGCCAGTAACCGAAAGGTCACAGGTTCTAATCCCTGATCCGACTAGGTGAAAAATCTGTCGATGTGCCCTTAAGCAAGGGACCTAACCCTAATTGCTCATGTAAGTCACTCTGGATAAGAGCGTCTGCTAAATGACTAATTTATTCATTTATAAGTTACCAGCTGCAACGACACCATGGCGTTATAACCTAACAGCACTGTACAACGTGTAGCTCAGTTGGTAGAGCATGGCGCTTGCAACGCCAGGGTTGCGGGTTCGATTCCCACGGGGGGGCCAGTATGAAAATGTATGCACTCACTAACTGTAAGTTGCTCTGGATAAGAGCGTCTGCTAAATGACTAAAATGTAAATGTATAACGGTTCCCTTTGATAATGTCAGATATGTAATACACAGCTCATCATAAGGCCTTAAGCAGATCATGCCAGCTACAATACACTACGGATATATCCCAAATGGAACCCGATTATATATATAGAGCACTGGATAGGGAATAGGGTGCCATTTGGGACACAATATACAATGCATCAACACCTTCTGTGCTTACAGATGAGTAGAAAAATAACAATGATACATTTAAAAGGATGAAGTTGCCCCTAGACATTTACTGCTCTCTTCTACTTTTCCCTCCCTCCCTCCCTCCCTCCCTCCCAACCTTATGAGCTCGGCAAGGAAGGGGACAGCCAGAATTGTAATGAGGCCAAGTGTGTGTATGTGTGTGTGTGTGTGTGTGTGTGTGTGTGTGTGTGTGTCATTCATTAATGAGTATTGTTAAATGAATGACACCCTTCCGTGGCTGGTAATTACGACACCACACTGTGTTGTACCCAGCACAATTAGCCATGAATGGACAGAGATAGCAGAGATAGGATAGGTAGGTAATATGGGAACATCTTGTGGCTGGTCATTGTGACACCACACTGTTCTGCCCAGTCAAAATTGTGATGAATAGACTGAGAGAGTAGCCTGACTGCCAGTCTGTTGCTGCTATCATGATAACTCCTTGTCAATCATTGTCATGTCAAACATGTTTGTAAGAGCACAAACAAATGAGTGGCCAGGCTACAGTAGGACCAGACTACAGATACAGTAGGACCAGACTATATATACAGTAGGACCAGACTACAGCTACAGTAGGACCAGACTACAGATACAGTAGGACCAGACTACAGATACAGTAGGACCAGACTACAGATACAGTAGAACCAGACTATAGATACAGTAGAACCAGACTACAGATACAGTAGGACCAGACTATATATACACAGTAGGACCAGACTACAGCTACAGTAGGACCAGACTACAAATACAGTAGGACCAGACTACAAATACAGTAGGACCAGACTACAGATACAGTAGAACCAGACTATAGATACAGTAGAACCAGACTACAGATACAGTAGGACCAGACTACAGATACAGTAGAACCAGACTACAGATACAGTAGAACCAGACTCTAAATACAGTAGAACCAGACTACAGATACAGTAGAACCAGACTACAGATACAGTAGAACCAGACTACAGTAGAACCAGACTGCAGATACAGTAGAACCAGACTACAGATAGAGTAGGACCAGACTACAGATACAGTAGAAACAGACTACAGATACAGTAGAAACAGACTACAGATACAGTAGAACCAGACTACAGATACAGTAGAACCAGACTAGAGATACAGTAGAACCAGACTAGAGATACAGTAGAACCAGACTACAGATACAGTAGAACCAGACTACAGATACAGTAGAACCAGACTACAGATACAGTAGAACCAGACTAGAGATACAGTAGAAC
This sequence comes from Coregonus lavaretus, assembly GCF_964263955.1. Taxonomy (NCBI): domain Eukaryota; kingdom Metazoa; phylum Chordata; class Actinopteri; order Salmoniformes; family Salmonidae; genus Coregonus; species Coregonus lavaretus. Next base: position 29,815 of record NW_028159848.1, on the reverse strand, counting down.
CAGACTACAGATACAGTAGAACCAGACTAGAGATACAGTAGAACCAGACTAGAGATACAGTAGGACCAGACTACTGATACAGTAGGACCAGACTATAGTAGAACCAGACTGCAGATACAGTAGAACCAGACTAGATACAGTAGAACCAGACTACAGATACAGTCGGACCAGACTACAGTAGGACCAGACTACAGTAGGACCAGACTACAGTAGGACCAGACTACATATACAGTAGGACCAGACTACAGTAGGACCAGACTACAGTAGGACCAGACTACAGATACAGTAGGACCAGACTACAGTAGGACCAGACTACAGTAGGACCAGACTACAGTAGGACTACAGGCTAGGATGGATACATGACGGTTAGATAAGACAGTTAGTGGAGGTATACATGATGAGTGAATTACGTTTTTAATTTAGTCGGTTGGTTTTCATATTCTACACTGTAATATCTATATCCTTCATGAAAATACTATAATTTGTTGTACTGATCACACAATTTGATCAGTACTGGGGCGGCAGGTAGCTTAGTGGTTAAGAGCGTTGTACCCGTAACCGAAAGGTCGCTGGTTCTAATCCCCAAGCCGACTAGGTGAAAAATCTGTCGATGTGCCCTTGAGCAAGGCACTTAACCCTAATTGCTCCTGTAAGTCGCTCTGGATAAGAGCGTCTGCTAAATGACCAATTTATTATTATATAATTTATTATAATTATCTCCCAATAACTGAATAAAAGCTGCAAGGATAGTAGACATTAATCAATAATGTCACTATTCTTATGGCAATTACGGAATCATTACTATTTCACTATTCCACCGTTATCGAAAAATACAAGTCAATTTGGCATCATGTTCATTTTGTTTACCTCCAACGGTTCTTGTTGCTTGTTGTTATTTAAAGTAGGTTGCTATGCCCATTTCACAGCCTATCAACGTCTACCTGTAGCCTTTAAAAACTCACATGACCTTTAGATGAAATGACAATCAACATACAAACATCAGGTGGCCATATTGATACAGACGTTTATACAGTGGGGGAAAAAAAGTATTTAGTCAGCCACCAATTGTGCAAGTTCTCCCACTTAAAAAGATGAGAGAGGCCTGTAATTTTCATCATAGGTACACGTCAACTATGACAGACAAATTGAGAAAAAAACCCCAGAAAATCACATTGTAGGATTTTTTATGAATTTATTTGCAAATTATGGTGGAAAATAAGTATTTGGTCACCTACAAACAAGCAAGATTTCTGGCTCTCACAGACCTGTAACTTCTTCTTTAAGAGGCTCCTCTGTCCTCCACTCATTACCTGTATTAATGGCACCTGTTTGAACTTGTTATCAGTATAAAAGACACGTGTCCACAACCTCAAATTGTCACACTCCAAACTCCACTATGGCCAAGACCAAAGAGCTGTCAAAGGACACCAGAAACAAAATTGTAGACCTGCACCAGGCTGGGAAGACTGAATCTGCAATAGGTAAGCAGCTTGGTTTGAAAAAATCAACTGTGGGAGCAATTATTAGGAAATGGAAGACATACAAGATCAATGATAATCTCCCTCGATCTGGGGCTCCACGCAAGATCTCACCCCGTGGAGTCAAAATTATCACAAGAACGGTGAGCAAAAATCCCAGAACCACACGGGGGGACCTAGTGAATGACCTGCAGAGAGCTGGGACCAAGGTAACAAAGCCTACCATCAGTAACACACTACGCCGCCAGGGACTCAAATCCTGCAGTGCCAGACGTGTCCCCCTGCTTAAGCCAGTACATGTCCAGGCCCGTCTGAAGTTTGCTAGAGTGCATTTGGATGATCCAGAAGAGGATTGGGAGAATGTCATAGTTGCATCCAAAGAACACCATACCTACTGTGAAGCATGGGGGTGGAAACATCATGCTTTGGGGCTGTTTTTCTGCAAAGGGACCAGGACGACTGATCCGTGTAAAGGAAAGAATGAATGGGGCCATGTATCGTGAGATTTTGAGTGAAAACCTCCTTCCATCAGCAAGGGCATTGAAGATGAAACGTGGCTGGGTCTTTCAGCATGACAATGATCCCAAACACACTGCCCGGGCAACGAAGGAGTGGCTTCGTAAGAAGCATTTCAAGGTCCTGGAGTGGCCTAGCCAGTCTCCAGATCTCAACCCCATAGAAAATCTTTGGAGGGAGTTGAAAGTCTGTGTTGCCCAGCGACAGCCCCAAAACATCACTGCTCTAGAGGAGATCTGCATGGAGGAATGGGCCAAAATACCAGCAACAGTGTGTGAAAACCTTGTGAAGACTTACAGAAAACGTTTGACCTGTGTCATT
>NW_028159848.1:0-17500 GCF_964263955.1 Coregonus lavaretus | reverse complement strand
AACAGGGGTGTATTCATTCTGCCGATTCTATTGAAAAACGTTTCTTAAACAGAAGCAAACGGAACAAAACAGGGATAAACATACCTGAATTTGTCCAACAGAAACTCTTGTTTGCAACTGTTGGACTAATGATTACACCCTGGATCAGCTAGATGCAGGCAAGAGTGTGCAAGGCACCTCAAATTTTTCTCTCGACCTGTGTCCACCTACGTTGTAAACTTTCATTCATAGGCTAGGTTGTAGCAACCTCATGATTGGTATAGGGAACATTTGAGTATCATGTAGTAGCCTAAACCTATCGATGTTATATTGAACTGGTTGAATGGAATATGAATGACAGTCATCCACTATGCTGCAATAGAAATCAGGCCATGCTCATGAAAAAAAATGAAAAAAAATCGCCCTCCATCATCTTAAACGGCACCGACCACAACTGGTGTATTCATGTAGTAGCTTTTGTTAGGTGATATTTGTATTGATAGAAAGTTCTGGGTTTGAGCCAGACCTAACTTTATTGCTAAGATTTAGTGTTTGTGTGTGTATGTGTGTACCACCATCCCTCCCTCTCCATCTCTCTCTCTCCCCCTAACACCATCCCTTCATCTCCACCCCTCCCTATCTCTCTCCCCCTCCCTCCCTCCCTCCCTCCCTCCCTCCCTCCCTCCCTCCCTCCCTCCCTCCCTCCCTCCCTCCCTCCCTCCCTCCCTCCCTCTCCCCCTACCACCATCCCTCCCTCTCCATCCCTCCCTCTCCCTCTCCCCCTCCCCCTACCACCATCCCTCCCTCTCCATCCCTCCTTCTCCCTCTCCCCCTACCACCATTCCTTCCTCTCCATCCCTCCCTTTCTCTTGGCAGCTGTTGTCATTTAGAAATCTGTTCTTTTCCTGACCCTGCCACGTTGGGATATTGCCTTTCTAATCTTGCTGACTGGGACAATATTTATGTATTGTTTTTCAATATCCATTTCTCATGTTCACTCATAGAGAGAGCCTGGTAACAGCACACACTGCATCGCTCTGCATCACAACCCTGCTTTTATCATGCAAGTCCTTATGCTACTGCTCTTCATCCTCCTCCCCTCTCTGCTCCTCCTCCTCCCCTCTCTGCTCCTCCTCCTCACCTCTCTGCTCCTCCTCCTCCCCTCTCTGCTCCTCCTCCTCACCTCTCTGCTCCTCCTCGTCCCCTCTCTGCTCCTCCTCCTCACCTCTCTGCTCCTCCGCCTCCCCTCTCTGCTCCTCCTCCTCACCTCTCTGCTCCTCCTCCTCCCCTCTCTGCTCCTCCTCCTCACCTCTCTGCTCCTCCTCCTCCCCTCTCTGCTCCTCCTCCTCACCTCTCTGCTCCTCCTCCTCCCCTCTCTGCTCCTCCTCCTCCCCGCTCTGCTCCTTCTCTTTGCCTCCTCTTGCAGGTTCCATTTCAATAAACTAGTCAACTCCAGTCACAATGTTAACTCTAACTCTTTAACTAGTCAACTCCAGTCTCAATGTTAACTCTAACACTTTAACTAGTCAACTCCAGTCACAACGTTAACTCTAACGCTTTAACTAGTCAACTCCAGTCATAACGTTATCTCTTTAACTAGTCAACTCCATTCACAACGTTAACTCTAACGCTTTAACTAGTCAACTCCAGTCACAACGTTAACTCTTTAACTAGTCAACTCCATTCACAACATTAACTCTAACGCTTTAACTAGTCAACTCCAGTCACAACGTTAACTCTTTAACTAGTCAACTCCAGTCACAACGTTAACTCTAACGCTTTAACTAGTCAACTCCAGTCACAACGTTAACTCTAACTCTTTAACTAGTCAACTCCAGTCACAACGTTAACTCTAACTCTTTAACTAGTCAACTCCATTCACAATGTTAACTCTAACACTTTAACTAGTCAACTCCAGTCATAACGTTATCTCTTTAACTAGTCAACTCCAGTCCCAACGTTAACTCTAACGCTTTAACTAGTCAACTCCATGTTACGGTCCGGCACTGTTGGTCCTGTTCCTGCTGGTTTTCCTTTCCCTTTTTTCCCCTGTGTGTGTTGTTTGTGTCTGTCTCCCCCTGCTGTGCAGCCCAGTCAGAGGATCTAGGTCAGGGGGCGTGGCCATTCTCTCACAAGATCAGTTACATCAAGCTGCAGCTCATTGTCACCAATCAAGCAGCAGTTATCTACCCGGGCTGGACACCTCTCCAGCGCCAGTTCGTTCCTACACTACCTGTGGTAACTTGGCCCGTACAGCACTCTCAGTTTAGTTGTACGCTCTCAGTATTATTGTTGTTCCTGCCACGTTTGTAACCTGTCTCTCCTTCGACCAGATCCCGTCTGTTCCTGCTGCCTGCCTGCTTGCCATTCCCACGCCGCTACCTGCTCCTCTGTTACCTGTTATCCTCGTCATCCAGCTCTCAGGACTCCTGGCTCTCCACCCCACTCAGCTCCTACCCCGGCCTGAAGCTACTCCACCCTGAACTGCTTCGCTCTGCCAAAACACGTTGAATAAACTACATCCTAATTCACTCTCTTTGTCCGTGTGTCCGTCTCTGCACCTGAGTCCCCCACCCAACCTAATAGAACGAACTGGCCCAACTTGGACTCAGCAGAGATGCCACATGAAACAACGGGTGATGGCGTACAACACGCCCTCCATTCACAGGGAATGCTATTGGGACAACACGACCAACTCATCCGGACTCTATTGGATAACAACCAGCAGTTGTTGGATCAAGTATCTCATCTCACCTCTCAGGTAGCTAACCTGGTAACACTCACTACCCTTCCTCCCTCTGCTTCTCCTCCGCCTGTTCCTCCTACAGTGGCTCCAGGCTCGGCTTCCGCTCCTGCCCTTCGGGAACCCCCTACAACCGCACCCGAACCTTTCACCGGGGACCTGAACAAATGCCGTGGTTTCCTGCTTCAGTGCCGCTTGGTGTTCCAACAGAAGCCCCTGTCTTTCTCCACGGAATCCTCCAAGGTACATTACGCACTGGGGTTAATGAGGGGCAAAGCTTTGATTTGGGCAGAAGCGGCTTGTTCTACTCAGCAGATTGCCAGCCTGTCGTTTGACGATTTTTCCTCTCAATTGAAAGTTGTGTTTGATCACCCGGACCATGCCGGGACCGCCACAAAGAGACTATTGAAGCTACGACAGGGCACGGGTAGCGTGGCTGAATACGCCATTGAATTTTGGACCTTGGCAGCCGATTCCAAGTGGAACGACGAAGCTCTTCAGGGAGCGTTTGTTAACGGTCTAAGTGACACGATTAAGAATGAACTAGCTGTTCGTGATGAGCCTGCTAACCTTCATGTTCTCGTTTCCCTTGCTACACGAATAGACAACAGGCTACGGGAGAGGAGACAGGAGAGGGGCGGTCGGGTCCACACCTCTAACGGGGCTCCCTCGCTTTCTGCAGCCCGAGCTACACCACCACTCGGACACCGCCCACACACCTCAGCGGATCCCTCCACGGAACTAGACGAGCCCATGCAGCTGGGCCGTGCTCGTCTGTCCCATGTCGAAAAGGAACGGCGCATACGGGCTGGTGAGTGCATGTACTGTGGGGACCGCACTCATTTCCTGGTTAACTGTCCGGTTCGCCCCAAAAGACCAAGCTCGCAGGTAAAAGTGGGCGTACTTGCGAGTGCTATACCTGACTCAATGCCCACAACACCCCGTCTAGTGATCCCAGTTACAGTCCAGTTCAGGAATCTATCTCTCCCACTAGCTGCTCTCATCGACTCTGGTGCTGAGGATAGTTTCATTGACGCTAACCTGGTCACTCAGGCTGAGATCCCTGTTAAGCCCCTGCCTAAGCCTATAACAGTAACCGCTATTGACGGCCATCAGTTTGCCAACATCACCCACCAAACTGTCCCCGTTTCTCTCATGCTGTCCGGCAATCACAAAGAAACCATCCAGTTTAAAGTAGTCTCCTCCTCGGCCTCCCCCCTTATCCTCGGTTTCCCCTGGCTTAGCCTTCACAACCCCCATATTGATTGGCAAAACCACAAAATACACAGTTGGAGCACTCACTGCCATTCTGTGTGCCTTGGGTCGGCTATTCCGCCCTCGGTCGGCTCCCCTGATTCCCCTGTCAAAACTCCAGACCTCTCTTCAGTCCCTGAGGAGTACCTGGACCTGGCCGAGGTATTCAGTAAGTCCAAGGCACTTTCATTACCACCTCATAGGCCATACGATTGCGCTATTGAGTTACTTCCTGGAGCCCCTTTGCCGTCCAGTCGGCTTTTCAATCTGTCCCGTCCTGAGAGAGAAGCTATGGAAACCTACATAGGCGACTCCCTAACCTCTGGCATCATTCGTCCCTCATCGTCCGCTGTTGGTGCTGGGTTCTTTTTTGTAGAGAAGAAGGACAAAACATTACGCCCCTGCATTGACTACAGAGGACTAAATAACATCACAGTCAGAAATACATACCCCCTGCCTCTCATCAACTCAGCATTTGACTCCCTTCATGGTGCCACTGTGTTTACCAAACTCGACCTACGGAACGCTTACCACCTCGTTAGGATCAGGCAGGGAGACGAATGGAAGACTGGGTTCAATACCCCTCTCGGACACTTTGAATACCTAGTCATGCCATTCGGTCTCACTAACGCCCCAGCAGTGTTTCAGGCCATGGTTAACGATGTGTTGAGGGATTTTCTACACCGTTTTGTGTTTGTCTATTTGGATGACATTCTTATATTCTCTAAGTCACAGGATGAACACGTCTCCCACGTCCGTCTGGTTCTCCAACGCCTCATGGAAAACAAACTGTATGTGAAAGCAGAAAAATGTGAGTTCCACCGGCAGTCCGTCCCCTTTTTGGGCTTTATTATCGAGCGGGGACAAGTGTCACCAGACCCTGACAAGATCATAGCGGTTGTGGAGTGGCCCACACCCACGTCTCGGAAGCAGCTACAACGCTTCCTGGGCTTCGCCAACTTCTACCGCCGCTTCATCAGGGGTTTCAGCCGAGTGGTTGCCCCCCTGACCAAGCTCACCTCCCCTAAGGTGCCATTCCTGTGGACGCCTGAGGCCGAGTCAGCCGTGAGTACATTGAAGGAACTGTTCACCACCTCACCTGTTCTTATTCATCCAGACACTAGTTTGCAGTTTATTGTGGAAGTGGACGCCTCTGATTCGGGGGTGGGGGCTGTCCTGTCACAACGTTCCCCCACGGACCAGAAGCTCCATCCTGTGGCTTTTTTCTCCAGGAGATTGACCCCTGCTGAGAAGAACTACGACGTGGGTAACCGGGAGTTGCTTGCTGTCAAGTTGGCGTTGGAGGAGTGGAGGCACTGGCTAGACGGAGCAGAGCAACCCTTCATAGTCTGGACAGACCACAAGAACCTGGCTTACATCCAGTCGTCCAAGAGGCTGAACTCCCGTCAGGCCAGATGGGCTCTGTTCTTCAGCAGGTTCAAGTTTATTTTAACATATCGTCCTGGCACACGTAATGTCAAGCCTGATGCTCTCTCTCGCCAGTTTACAGACAATGAAGACTCCAGCAATCCTGAATCTGTTCTGCCCGCTTCCTGTTTGGTGGCGGCTGTTCATTGGGAAATCGAGTCCCTCGTCCGATCGGCACAAGAGTTGGAACCTGGACCGGCCGATGGCCCCCCCGACCTTCTCTATGTTCCCGCAGCCGTGCGGCCGCAAGTGCTCAACTGGATCCACACCTCACGCTTCTCCTGCCACCCTGGTATGAAACGTACACTATCGCTACTGAAGAGGCACTTTTGGTGGCCATCCGCCGAGGCTGACGTCCGGGAGTACGTGGCGGCCTGTTCCATCTGTGCCCAAAATAAGGCTTCCCACAGGGCTCCTTCGGGCCTGCTGCGGCCTCTCCCAGTCCCGAGTCGTCCTTGGTCTCACGTGGGCTTGGACTTCGTCACTGGACTTCCTATGTCTGAGGGTAATGACACCATACTCACCATCGTGGACAGATTCTCTAAATCTGCCCATTTTGTTGCATTACCAAAATTACCATCTGCCAGTGAGACAGCCGACCTCTTTGTCCTACATGTATTCCGTCCCCATGGAATACCTGTGGACATAGTGTCCGATAGAGGTCCACAGTTCATTTCTCGGGTATGGAAGGAGTTTTGTTCGGCTCTGGGTGCCTCTGTCAGTCTCTCATCAGGTTTCCATCCCCAGTCCAATGGCCAGACTGAGAGGACCAATCAGGACCTGGAGGCTGCTCTACGCTGTGTGACATCCCAGAACCCGTCCACCTGGGCCAAACATCTTCCGTGGGTCGAATATGCCCACAATTCCCTCACCTCATCTGCCACCGGCCTCTCACCATTTGAGGCGGCTTTGGGGTACCAACCGCCATTGTTCCCGTCTCAGGAAAGGGAGTTAGCCGTCCCGTCAGTGCAGGATAACCTTCGTCGCTGCCGCAAGGTGTGGGTGGACACCCGTGAGGCCCTTCTACGGACAGCAGAGCGTAACAGGAGGGTGGCGGACAGGCACAGGGTAGTCGCTCCACAGTTCCAGCCTGGTCAGCGAGTCTGGCTCTCCTCCAGCAACATCCCCCTGCGCACTGACTCCCGTAAGCTGTCGCCCCGGTATTTGGGTCCTTTCGAGATCGAATCCATCATCAACCCTTCGGCTGTTCGGTTGAAGCTTCCCCAGGCCATGAGAGTCCATCCTACATTTCACGTGTCCCAGCTGAAGCTGGTCTCCTCCAGCCCTTTGTGTCCGCCTGTGGATCCCCCTCCGCCACCGCGTATTATTGACGACCATCCAGCCTACACGGTGCGGAGACTGCTGGACGTCCGGAGGCGTGGTAGAGGGCTTCAGTACCTGGTGGACTGGGAGGGATACGGTCCCGAGGAGAGGTCCTGGATTCCCCGACGATTTATACTGGATCCGCAGCTAGTGGCTGACTTCCATAGGGACCACCCTGACAAGCCGGGTGGGTCGCCGGGTGGCGCCCGTTGAGGGGGGGGTACTGTTACGGTCCGGCACTGTTGGTCCTGTTCCTGCTGGTTTTCCTTTCCCTTTTTTCCCCTGTGTGTGTTGTTTGTGTCTGTCTCCCCCTGCTGTGCAGCCCAGTCAGAGGATCTAGGTCAGGGGGCGTGGCCATTCTCTCACAAGATCAGTTACATCAAGCTGCAGCTCATTGTCACCAATCAAGCAGCAGTTATCTACCCGGGCTGGACACCTCTCCAGCGCCAGTTCGTTCCTACACTACCTGTGGTAACTTGGCCCGTACAGCACTCTCAGTTTAGTTGTACGCTCTCAGTATTATTGTTGTTCCTGCCACGTTTGTAACCTGTCTCTCCTTCGACCAGATCCCGTCTGTTCCTGCTGCCTGCCTGCTTGCCATTCCCACGCCGCTACCTGCTCCTCTGTTACCTGTTATCCTCGTCATCCAGCTCTCAGGACTCCTGGCTCTCCACCCCACTCAGCTCCTACCCCGGCCTGAAGCTACTCCACCCTGAACTGCTTCTCTCTGCCAAAACACGTTGAATAAACTACATCCTAATTCACTCTCTTTGTCCGTGTGTCCGTCTCTGCACCTGAGTCCCCCACCCAACCTAATACTCCAGTCCCAACGTTAACTCTAACGCTTTACCTAGTCAACTCCAGTCCCAACGTTAACTCTAACTCTTTAACTAGTCAACTCCAGTCATAACGTTATCTCTTTAACTAGTCAACTCCATTCACAACGTTAACTCTAACGCTTTAACTAGTCAACTCCAGTCATAACGTTATCTCTTTAACTAGTCAACTCCAGTCACAATGTTAACTCTAACGCTTTAACTAATCAACTCCAGTCACAATGTTAACTCTAACTCTTTAACTAGTCAACTCCAGTCACAACGTTAACTCTAACTCTTTAACTAGTCAAATCCAGTCACAACGTTAACTCTTTAACTAGTCAACTCCAGTCCCAACGTTAACTCTAACTCTTTAACTAGTCAACTCCAGTCACAACGTTAACTCTAACTCTTTAACTAGTCAACTCCAGTCATAACGTTATCTCTTTAACTAGTCAACTCCATTCACAACGTTAATTCTAACGCTTTAACTAGTCAACTCCAGTCATAACGTTATCTCTTTAACTAGTCAACTCCAGTCACAACGTTAACTCTAACGCTTTAACTAGTCAACTCCAGTCCCAACGTTAACTCTAACGCTTTAACTAGTCAACTCCAGTCCCAACGTTAACTCTAACTCTTTAACTAGTCAACTCCAGTCATAACGTTATCTCTTTAACTAGTCAACTCCAGTCATAACGTTATCTCTTTAACTAGTCAACTCCATTCACAACGTTAACTCTAACGCTTTAACTAGTCAACTCCAGTCACAACGTTAACTCTTTAACTAGTCAACTCCAGTCACAACGTTAACTCTATCTCTTTAACTAGTCAACTCCAGTCACAACGTTAACTCTTTAACTAGTCAACTCCAGTCACAACGTTAACTCTAACTCTTTAACTAGTCAACTCCAGTCATAACGTTATCTCTTTAACTAGTCAACTCCAGTCATAACGTTATCTCTTTAACTAGTCAACTCCAGTCACAACGTTAACTCTATCTCTTTAACTAGTCAACTCCAGTCACAACGTTATCTCTTTAACTAGTCAACTCCAGTCACAACGTTAACTCTATCTCTTTAACTAGTCAACTCCAGTCACAACGTTAACTCTTTAACTAGTCAACTCCAGTCCCAACGTTAACTCTAACTCTTTAACTAGTCAACTCCAGTCACAACGTTAACTCTAACTCTTTAACTAGTCAACTCCAGTCATAACGTTATCTCTTTAACTAGTCAACTCCATTCACAACGTTAACTCTAACGCTTTAACTAGTCAACTCCAGTCATAACGTTATCTCTTTAACTAGTTAACTTCAGTCCCAACGTTAACTCTAACGCTTTAACTAGTCAACTCCAGTCCCAACGTTAACTCTAACGCTTTACCTAGTCAACTCCAGTCCCAACGTTAACTCTAACTCTTTAACTAGTCAACTCCAGTCATAACGTTATCTCTTTAACTAGTCAACTCCATTCACAACGTTAACTCTAACGCTTTAACTAGTCAACTCCAGTCATAACGTTATCTCTTTAACTAGTCAACTCCAGTCACAATGTTAACTCTAACGCTTTAACTAATCAACTCCAGTCACAATGTTAACTCTAACTCTTTAACTAGTCAACTCCAGTCACAACGTTAACTCTAACTCTTTAACTAGTCAAATCCAGTCACAACGTTAACTCTTTAACTAGTCAACTCCAGTCCCAACGTTAACTCTAACTCTTTAACTAGTCAACTCCAGTCACAACGTTAACTCTAACTCTTTAACTAGTCAACTCCAGTCATAACGTTATCTCTTTAACTAGTCAACTCCATTCACAACGTTAATTCTAACGCTTTAACTAGTCAACTCCAGTCATAACGTTATCTCTTTAACTAGTCAACTCCAGTCACAACGTTAACTCTAACGCTTTAACTAGTCAACTCCAGTCCCAACGTTAACTCTAACGCTTTAACTAGTCAACTCCAGTCCCAACGTTAACTCTAACTCTTTAACTAGTCAACTCCAGTCATAACGTTATCTCTTTAACTAGTCAACTCCAGTCATAACGTTATCTCTTTAACTAGTCAACTCCAGTCACAACGTTAACTCTAACTCTTTAACTAGTCAACTCCAGTCATAACGTTATCTCTTTAACTAGTCAACTCCAGTCATAACGTTATCTCTTTAACTAGTCAACTCCATTCACAACATTAACTCTAACGCTTTAACTAGTCAACTCCAGTCACAACGTTAACTCTTTAACTAGTCAACTCCAGTCACAACGTTAACTCTATCTCTTTAACTAGTCAACTCCAGTCACAACGTTAACTCTTTAACTAGTCAACTCCAGTCACAACGTTAACTCTAACTCTTTAACTAGTCAACTCCAGTCATAACGTTATCTCTTTAACTAGTCAACTCCAGTCATAACGTTATCTCTTTAACTAGTCAACTCCAGTCCCAACGTTAACTCTAACGCTTTACCTAGTCAACTCCAGTCCCAACGTTAACTCTAACTCTTTAACTAGTCAACTCCAGTCATAACGTTATCTCTTTAACTAGTCAACTCCATTCACAACGTTAACTCTAACGCTTTAACTAGTCAACTCCAGTCATAACGTTATCTCTTTAACTAGTCAACTCCAGTCACAATGTTAACTCTAACGCTTTAACTAATCAACTCCAGTCACAATGTTAACTCTAACTCTTTAACTAGTCAACTCCAGTCCCAACGTTAACTCTAACTCTTTAACTAGTCAAATCCAGTCACAACGTTAACTCTTTAACTAGTCAACTCCAGTCCCAACGTTAACTCTAACTCTTTAACTAGTCAACTCCAGTCACAACGTTAACTCTAACTCTTTAACTAGTCAACTCCAGTCATATCGTTATCTCTTTAACTAGTCAACTCCATTCACAACGTTAATTCTAACGCTTTAACTAGTCAACTCCAGTCATAACGTTATCTCTTTAACTAGTCAACTCCAGTCACAACGTTAACTCTAACGCTTTAACTAGTCAACTCCAGTCCCAACGTTAACTCTAACGCTTTAACTAGTCAACTCCAGTCCCAACGTTAACTCTAACTCTTTAACTAGTCAACTCCAGTCATAACGTTATCTCTTTAACTAGTCAACTCCAGTCATAACGTTATCTCTTTAACTAGTCAACTCCAGTCACAACGTTAACTCTAACTCTTTAACTAGTCAACTCCAGTCATAACGTTATCTCTTTAACTAGTCAACTCCAGTCATAACGTTATCTCTTTAACTAGTCAACTCCATTCACAACGTTAACTCTAACGCTTTAACTAGTCAACTCCAGTCACAACGTTAACTCTTTAACTAGTCAACTCCAGTCACAACGTTAACTCTATCTCTTTAACTAGTCAACTCCAGTCACAACGTTAACTCTTTAACTAGTCAACTCCAGTCACAACGTTAACTCTAACTCTTTAACTAGTCAACTCCAGTCATAACGTTATCTCTTTAACTAGTCAACTCCAGTCATAACGTTATCTCTTTAACTAGTCAACTCCAGTCACAACGTTAACTCTATCTCTTTAACTAGTCAACTCCAGTCACAACGTTATCTCTTTAACTAGTCAACTCCAGTCACAACGTTAACTCTATCTCTTTAACTAGTCAACTCCAGTCACAACGTTAACTCTTTAACTAGTCAACTCCAGTCCCAACGTTAACTCTAACTCTTTAACTAGTCAACTCCAGTCACAACGTTAACTCTAACTCTTTAACTAGTCAACTCCAGTCATAACGTTATCTCTTTAACTAGTCAACTCCATTCACAACGTTAACTCTAACGCTTTAACTAGTCAACTCCAGTCATAACGTTATCTCTTTAACTAGTCAACTCCAGTCACAATGTTAACTCTAACGCTTTAACTAATCAACTCCAGTCACAATGTTAACTCTAACTCTTTAACTAGTCAACTCCAGTCACAACGTTAACTCTAACTCTTTAACTAGTCAAATCCAGTCACAACGTTAACTCTTTAACTAGTCAACTCCAGTCCCAACGTTAACTCTAACGCTTTAACTAGTCAACTCCAGTCCCAACGTTAACTCTAACTCTTTAACTAGTCAACTCCAGTCATAACGTTATCTCTTTAACTAGTCAACTCCAGTCATAACGTTATCTCTTTAACTAGTCAACTCCAGTCACAACGTTAACTCTAACTCTTTAACTAGTCAACTCCAGTCATAACGTTATCTCTTTAACTAGTCAACTCCAGTCATAACGTTATCTCTTTAACTAGTCAACTCCATTCACAACGTTAACTCTAACGCTTTAACTAGTCAACTCCAGTCACAACGTTAACTCTTTAACTAGTCAACTCCAGTCACAACGTTAACTCTATCTCTTTAACTAGTCAACTCCAGTCACAACGTTAACTCTTTAACTAGTCAACTCCAGTCACAACGTTAACTCTAACTCTTTAACTCTAACTTTAAACTTATTCTCTCTATTCTCTCAACCTCTTTCCTTTCTCCTCCTCCTCCTCCTCGTCCTCCTCCTCCTCCTCCTCCTCCTCTTCTTCCTCCTCCTCCTCCTCCTCCTCATCTTCCTCCTCCTCTTTCTCCTCCTCCTCCTCCTCCTTTTTTGTTTGTGTGTGTGTTTGTATTGACTCCACTATTTTGCTGGTTGGCTGTTTTGGTCCGTGCCGTGGGCCAGAATCAATGCCTCTATGTTTACTAGTTCTCTACCAGACTACAGACAATTTGGCAGCTGTCTATACCTTACCGCAGATATATCATTTCTGACAGTCCAAAGTGTTAAGAAGTGATTCAAGGCTCTCCCTCTGTAAGTGTGTGTGTTTCACTGTGTGCGTTTCTGTTTGCGTGTGTGTGTGTGTGTGATGACAGAGTGGATTGGGTCTGAAAGGTATTTGTGTTGGTTACATAATATCATTAGAAGCCTCTGAGCCTTACCAGCCTGAGGGATTGATAAAGGACACACACACACGCACGCACACACACACACACACACACACACACACACACACACACACACACACACACACACATGCACGCACACACACATTTGCACGCGCACACACACATTCACACACACACTGCAGCAGTGATGGTAAATGGTGTGTAATGATGATATATGAGTTAGAGGAGGTTGTCAGTACAGTCAGGTCGTCAAATATTCAGGGCTGATTTGATATGCAGGCTAGAGTGTGTGTGTGTGTGTGTGTGTGTATGTGTGTGTGTGTGTGTGTATGTGCTTGATTTGATATTCAGGGTATTAAGGCAGAGAGTTGAGGTAATAGAAAGAACTATGGACAAGTATAGCAGATATCATGCTGCTTGCTCAACCGTACCTCTTCCTCTCTCTCTAGCTCACACTGGACTAGAACCTGGGATGTTGGCGTTTTTTCATCATGCATCTTATTCTGGAGGCAGCTCTGCAGTGGTCACTAGCTGGCACAGCCACAAAGCAATGCAATCTGATTTTAAAGCTAACCCTAACCTTAACCACACTGCTAACCCTAATGCCTAACCCTAACCTTAACCACACTGCTAACCCTAATGCCTAACCTTAACCTTAAATTAAGACCAAAAAGCACATTTCTAGTTTCATGGATTTTTACAATATAGGGAATTTTGACTTTGCAGCAGGCCCATCTAGAATAAAAAAAATCACTCAGTTCTGCCTCCAGGGCAAGATTCATGAAAATAAACGTAATCAATAAATAAACGTAGACAATAAATAAACGTAAACAATAAATAAACGTAGACAATAAATAAATGTAAACAATAAATAAACGTAGACAATAAATAAACGTAAACAATAAATAAACGTAGACAATAAATAAACGTAAACAATAAATAAATGTAAACAATAAATAAAAGGAGCCAATAAATAAACGTAAACAATAAATAAACGTAAACAATAAATAAAAGGAAACAATAAATAAACGTAAACAATAAATAAACGTAAACAATAAATAAAAGGAGACAATAAATAAATGTAAACAATAAATAAACGTAAACAATAAATAAAAGGAGACAATTAATAAACGTAGACCTGCATCTCAAACACACGTGGCCACCCTCATTAAATATTCTAACCAGCGGAGCTACTGAAAAAGAGCCAATTCGACAGCATAGTGTTTCAGTCTGATCCATATCTGTAACACAGGTACAGTGGGGAAAAAAAGTATTTAGTCAGCCACCAATTGTGCAAGTTCTCCCACTTAAAAAGATGAGAGAGGCCTGTAATTTACTTCATAGGTACACGTCAACTATGACAGACAAGAAATCCAGAAAATCACATTGTAGGATTTTTAATGAATTTATTTGCAAATTATGGTGGAAAAAAAGTATTTGGTCAATAACAAAAGTTTCTCAATACTTTGTTATATACCCTTTGTTGGCAATGACACAGGTCAAATGTTTTCTGTAAGTCTTCACAAGGTTTTCACACACTGTTGCTGGTATTTTGGCAAATTCCTCCATGGAATGTCTACTCCTGAGTGGCGCAGTGGTCTAAGGCACTGCATCGCAGTGCTAACTGTGCCACTAGAGATCCTGGTTCAAATCCAGGCTCTGCCGCCGCCGGCCGCGACTGGGAGACTCATGGGCGGCGCACAATTGGCCCAGGGTAGGGGAGGGAATGGCCGGCAGGGATGTAGCTCAGTTGATAGAGCATGGTGTTTGCAACGCCAGGGTTGTGGGTTCGATTCCCACGGGGGGCCAGTATAAAAAAATATGTATTCACTAACTGTAAGTCGCTCTGGATAAGAGTGTCTGCTAAATGACTAAAATGTAAATGTAATGCAGATCTCCTCTAGAGCAGTGATGTTTTGGGGCTGTCGCTGGGCAACACGGACTTTCAACTCCCTCCAAAGATTTTCTATGGGGTTGAGATCTGGAGACTGGCTAGGCCACTCCAGGACCTTGAAATGCTTCTTACGAAGCCACTCCTTCGTTGCCCGGGCGGTGTGTTTGGGATCATTGTCATGCTGAAAGACCCAGCCACGTTTCATCTTCAATGCCCTTGCTGATGGAAGGAGGTTTTCACTCAAAATCTCACGATACATGGCCCCATTCATTCTTTCCTTTACACGGATCAGTCGTCCTGGTCCCTTTGCAGAAAAACAGCCCCAAAGCATGATGTTTCCACCCCCATGCTTCACAGTAGGTATAGTGTTCTTTGGATGCAACTCAGCATTATTTGTCCTCCAAACACGACGAGTTGAGTTTTTACCAAAAAGTTCTATTTTGGTTTCATCTGACCATATGACATTCTCCCAATCCTCTTCTGGATCATCCAAATGCACTCTAGCAAACTTCAGACGGGCCTGGACATGTACTGGCTTAAGCAGGGGGACACGTCTGGCACTGCAGGATTTGAGTCCCTGGCGGCGTAGTGTGTTACTGATGGTAGGCTTTGTTACTTTGGTCCCAGCTCTCTGCAGGTCATTCACTATGTCCCCCCGTGTGGTTCTGGGATTTTTGCTCACCGTTCTTGTGATCATTTTGACCCCACGGGGTGAGATCTTGCGTGGAGCCCCAGATCGAGGGAGATTATCAGTGGTCTTGTATGTCTTCCATTTCCTAATAATTGCTCCCACAGTTGATTTCTTCAAACCAAGCTGCTTACCTATTGCAGATTCAGTCTTCCCAGCCTGGTGCAGGTCTACAATTATGTGTCTGGTGTCCTTTGACAGCTCTTTGGTCTTGGCCATAGTGGAGTTTGGAGTGTGACTGTTTGAGGTTGTGGACAGGTGTCTTTTATACTGATAACAAGTTCAAACAGGTGCCATTAATACAGGTAAAGAGTGGAGGACAGAGGAGCCTCTTAAAGAAGAAGTTACAGGTCTGTGAGAGCCAGAAATCTTGCTTGTTTGTAGGTGACCAAATACTTATTTTCCACCATAATTTGCAAATAAATTCATTAAAAATCCTACAATGTGATTTTCTGAATTTTTTGTTCTCATTTTGTCTGTCACAGTTGACGTGTACCTATGATGAAAATTACAGGCCTCTCTCATCTTTTTAAGTGGGAGAACTTGCACAATTGGTGGCTGACTAAATACTTTTTTTCCCCACTGTAAATCCAGCGCACTGCAAAGCAACCCGCACACACACACACACGCACACGCACGCGCACGCGCACACACACGCACACGCACACACACACACACACACACACACACACACACACACACACACACGCACACACACACACACGCACACACACACACAAACACAGAGACACACCAGTAACCACATTTTAGTGTGAACACAATATTTAAAAGCTCTGGTTCTCCGTCACAGGATGGAATACATTTTATACAGTTTTATCTCATGTCAGATCATATATTCACTGTACTGCTGCTAGTCTCTGAAATCTGTCAACTACACACTGCAACACACAGTAATGCACGTACATTAATGTGCAGTCTTGTTTAGCAGCCTTATGGCTTGAGGGGTAGAAGCTGTTCACGGTCCTGTTGGTTCCAGGCTCGGTGCACTGTTACCGCTTGTTGTGTGGCGGCAGAGACAACAGTCTATGACTTCGGTGGCTGGAGTCTTTGACAATTTGTTTGGGCCTTCCTCTGACACCGCCTGTAGGAAATAGGGTGTCGTTTGGGCCACACATTGTATTTCAGTAAACAGTTGTTTAGGATATACTGAAGTGACATGATTTGAAAGTCTGCTTTATATTCACGGGTGTAGTGGTAAAAACAACTGAAAAAAGATTGCATCACTTTATGATGCTTTGTATTCAAGTGGTAGAAAAGTAATTTAAAGTGGTGTTTCAGCCAAAAAAGCGAAAGCTGACAACATAAAGCTGAGATTGGAGACGTGCAGGTTTCCTCTAGAGGAGGAAGAAACAGATGCAGGATAATGTTCAGAACAAAACCAGAGGATACTTCTGAAACAAAGTGGCTTTTGGTTGTGGTTTGGTTCATTTTTAAGGGGTTGTGGGATGTGTTTTTTCGGACAGAAAAAGGGGTTAGGTTGGGTTGTTGTTTGTGGGTACGTGGAACAACAGACTAAAGCGAGCATAGTATCCTGTGCTGTTGTGGCTAGGCCTTTTATGTAATGTCCTGAACAGGTTCCAGTGTTAGAATTAAAGAAAGAATCACTGAGTTAAAATCCCAAACAGTTCATTTGTATCTTTAGGTAACTTGTTTGTGGCTGTGTGACGGACCACAGCGTACGTAGTAGCACTGCTTCATTCCTATCTGGGGTACACTGTCCATACAACGTGTCAAACCCGAACACACGGGATCCACCCGCTTGACAACGTCAACGCCAGTTCCGCCACCGTAAAGCTCCAGTCTGTCACAGTAGCAGAGACTGAGACATTAGACACACGTCACCGTGAGCAACCTTTACTGACTGAAGGGCCCAGCAGGACCTCCCTCACACAGAGATGTGAACATGCTGCCCATTTCACGCCTGCCTTCTCCCTCCCTCCCTCCATCCCTCCACTTCCTCCCTCCCTCCATCCCTTCTCTCCCCTTCACTTTCTCCCTCCCTCCATCCATCCTCTCCCCTTCACTTCCTCCATCCCTCCATCCATCCCTCCATCCCTCCACTTCCTCCCTCCCTCCATCTCTCCACTTCCTCCCTCCCTCCATCCCTTCGCTCCCCTTCACTTCCTCCATCCCTCCATCCCTCCACTTCCTCCCTCCCTCCATCCATCCTCTCCCCTTCACTTCCTCCATCCCTCCATCCATCCCTCCATCCCTCCACTTCCTCCCTCCCTCCATCTCTCCACTTCCTCCCTCCCTCCATCCCTTCGCTCCCCTTCACTTCCTCCATCCCTCCATCCCTCCACTTCCTCCCTCCCTCCATCCATCCTCTCCCCTTCACTTCCTCCATCCCTCCATCCATCCCTCCATCCCTCCACTTCCTCCCTCCCTCCATCTCTCCACTTCCTCCCTCCCTCCATCCCTTCTCTCCCCTCCACTTCCTCCCTCCCTCCATCTCT
>NW_028159849.1:52500-67500 GCF_964263955.1 Coregonus lavaretus | reverse complement strand
TCCCTCTCTCCCTCTCTCTCCCTCTCTCCCTCTCTCCCTCTCTCCCTCTCTCCCTCTCTCCCTCTCTCCCTCTCTCCCTCTCTCCCTCTCTCCCTCTCCCTTCGAACCACGGGTGCGTCTCTCCCTCTCTCTCTCTCGCTCTCCCTCCCTCTCTTCCTCTCTCTCTCTCCCTCTCCCTTCAAACCACGGGTACGTCTGTCTCTCTCCCTCTCTCTCCCTCTCTGTCCCTCTGTCCCTCTCTCCCTCTCTCCCTCTCTCCCTCTCTCCCTCTCTCCCTCTCTCCCTCTCCCTTCGAACCACGGGTGCGTCTCTCCCTCTCTCTCTCTCGCTCACCCTCCCTCTCTTCCTCTCTCTCTCTCCCTCTCCCTTCAAACCACGGGTACGTCTGTCTCTCTCCCTCTCTCTCCCTCTCTGTCCCTCTCTCCCTCTCTCCCGCTCTCTCCCTCTTTCCCTCTCTCTCTCTCCCTCTCCCTTCAAACCACGGGTACGTCTCTCTCTCGCTCTCCCTCCCTCTCTCCCCCTCTCTCTCTCCCTCTCTCTTCAAACCACGGGTACTTCTCTCCCTCTCTCCCCCTAGCTCCCTCGCTCCCTCTCCCCCTCGCTCCCTTTCTCTACCTCTCTCTCCTCTCTTCACCTCTCTCCTCTCTTCACCTCTCTCCTCTCTCTACCTCTCTCTCCTCTCTTTACCTCTCTCCCTCTCTCTTCCTTTCTCTTTCCACCATCTCTCCCTCTCTCTCTTCCCCTCTTTCCCCCTCTCTCTTCACCCCTCTCTCCTCTCTTCCCCTCCCTCTCCCCCTCTCTCCCCTCTCAGGAGTCTGTTGCTCCAAAACAGAGAGGATTCTTATCATTACCAAATTAGTCTTAGCCTATTAGTGGAAATCCATTTTACCTGTAATTTGGATACAAATGTAATCAAGTTAATCAAGTCTGTCATTACATAATGATATGTTATCAGTTGACCTATATACTATGCCTTTTATGATCTGATTTCCACTTAATTAAAAATAAGCTAAATGTAGAATACAAAAGATGGATGAAGTATTTGGTTCAGTATCTGATGTTGTGTAGGTTTTATTTATTGTTTTACCCGTTGCTTGGTAACCTGGTGAGTTTATTAGTCCAATCAAAATGCCACCTACTGCGTCAGCCGGCCTCTTGCGTTGTTTAAACAACAACAGATGGGTTCTTCTGTAGAACAGATGCAGTGTTTTGCATCTCAAATGGAACCCTATTCCCTATATAGTGCACTACTTTTGACCAGAGCCCTATGAGCCCTTGTGAAAAGTAGTGCACTATATAGGGGATAGGGTGCCATTTGTGACAAAGATAAGAGTAAATACATGGATCGACAGAACAAACCGCCCTCTCATCAGGTTACTAAGCAATGCCTTTATGTTTATTCTAGATTGACAGACGGACTGCTGTGACGCTACGGGGATATCTCTGCTGCTACCTACTGTGGTGCTGATCTCTATGTGTGTCAATGAGGAGATCATTTTCTCTGCTTTCTGTGATAAACCATTGATGCAAATCACTCTTGGTCAGAAAGGACACTAAATACCTTTTAATTGTCAGTCAACAAACCTCGTTTTCATATAATTGTCAGAATTGCACATTATTACGTTTTTGTGTTGTCATCTTGGCAGGGTAAAAGTACATAAAAAGATGTTGTTTAGAATGAGTCCTGTTTGGTTAGCCTTGGTTTGAAAACCCTGAAGGTGTCCTATTTATTGACACGTCACACCTCTCTGAAAGAGACCCAGAGCATTTTGCATCATGTGGTTATGTCACTTTTTCCCTTTCTAACTTGAGTTACTGACCTTTTCTTTCAAATAGCAAGGACCATCATGATATTAATGAATACCTTTTTCTATAGGTGCAGAGGACAAATGTAGCCTTATCCTGTCCTAACCAGCTCTCTCATCAGCTGCT
This sequence comes from Coregonus lavaretus, assembly GCF_964263955.1. Taxonomy (NCBI): domain Eukaryota; kingdom Metazoa; phylum Chordata; class Actinopteri; order Salmoniformes; family Salmonidae; genus Coregonus; species Coregonus lavaretus. Next base: position 65,568 of record NW_028159849.1, on the reverse strand, counting down.
ATATACAACGCCAACACTAGCTTTGAAGTGAATTACATGTTTTATCAGACAGCAGGTATTTGTAGTTGAGTTCATTGCAGTTGGGTCAAAGGAAGCGTACTAAAGGAGTTTTACCATTGATCTCACTGTCTTTCTCATTTCTGTATATTGTATGATTTTAAACTACTTTTTGGAAAGCGTTAGATTATTGGTAGTATTGCTGGTATCTAAAGAGTTCGGTCATCTGGATTCCACTCTCACCATACCAGACCCTCCAACTCTCCCAGGTCATATCTAGCAGCATGCATCTCCTCCCTCGGTGTGTTCAGTCCCTCCCCATTCATCCCACTAAGGCAGCTGCATTAACCCTCGTTAAACCACAGTTAAATGAGGTTACCTATTCCTTTATCACTGACCCACTGACTGCTTCAGTGGGGACGGTCTCACTGATTAAAACTAATCATACTGTGCTAGAATATAATAATCCCTAGTGATAATAATAATATATTAATAATAATATACTAATCCCTGGTGATAATAATAATATAACAATAATAATAATAATATATAATCCCTAGTGTTAATAATCATATAATAATATATCATCCCTAGTGTTAAAAATAATATAATAATAATTTATAATCCCTAGTGATAATAATATAATAATATATAATCCCTAGTGTTAATAACAATATTATTATAATATATAATCCCTTGTGTTAATAACAATATTATTATTATATATAATCCCTTGTGTTAATAACAATATTATTATAATATATAATCCCTTGTGTTAATAACAATATAATAATATATAATCTCTAGTGTTAATAATAATAATAATATATAATCCCTAGTGTTAATACTAATATAATATCATCCCTAGTGTTAATATTAATAGAATATATAATCCCCAGTGTAAATAATAATATTATAATAATATATAATCCCTAGTGTTGATACTAATATAATAATATATAATCCCTAGTGTTAATAATAATACTAATAATAATATATAATCCCTACTATTAATAATAATATAATAATAATATATAATCCCTAGTGTTAATAATAATATTATAATAATATATAGGATAATTCAATCTTGCTGTATCAGTCTGCTATGCTACATAGAACACCACCCTTCATTATGACCTCATTTCCTTTTCACACAGGAAGTAGAGTTCCCAGCAGGAAGTAGAAGAGCCAGAAAAAATGCAATAATGTCTTGTTTAGGCAATAATCTTCTGGCTTGATATAGAATCACATTAATATATTTTTACTGTATAGTGCTTACCTTTAACATTCCATGTTATCAACCCCTGTAAGCTTTTATTCTACGCCCTGTTTACAGAATTATGAGCTTTAGCAGTAGTAGGCTACATGCTAACAAGTTGTGGCGTTGGCTTAACTGCACTGTAGGCTACAGCAAGCAAGCAGCATATCGTGACATGAACATTCACTTCAAATAATATTTCATCATTTAATACCAATGATGCATTTTGTTGCTCTATTGACTCTTAAGATCAAAGAAGATAGTTTCAGAAGAGATGAGCCGCCCAAATACATTGTTGGAAGAGTTAAGGGCTGAAAGGAAGGCTTTTCCCCTATAATAATGCCTATCTAACTTGCCTCTCTTACCCCCCTCCTCCTGCACCTCCGCCCATCCTGTGTAGGGTTACTTTAGTGATCCTTGGAATGTTTTTGACTTCCTCATCGTAATTGGCAGCATAATAGACGTCATTCTGAGTGAGATCAACGTAAGTACATCGCCACCCCTCTCTCCACTCGCTCGCTCTCTCTCTCTCTGTCCCTCTCTCTCTCTCTCTCTCTCTCTCTGTCTCTTTTCACGTTCCTTCTCTTCTCTTTTCCTTTCCTTGTCTTTCTTTGTGACAATCTTTGTCTTCTATACCACCATTCTCTGGTGTTGTTTCTTTCCCCAAAGTCCACCCTCCTCCCTTCCTCTCCCCTCTTCCTTCCTCCATCCTTAATTTCAAGATGGCCGCTCTCATTCGGGGTTCCCAAGGCATCACGTGGTGAAAAAAAGGTGCTTCTTCGTTCTTCACAGTACATAGAACAACAGTTGAGGGTTCTAGAGTACCAAAATAGTTCTAGAGTGCTGAAAGGGTTCTATTCGTTAGGCCTCAAAAGAGAGACCTGGCTCTAAAGCAAGACTATGACATGTCCTAGGGTTTTCACTTTGACTAACAAGACACACTAACTAACCAAAGAAACTCAACTATTCTTTTTAAAACGGATTGTTTTGGTTGTGATTTTGTTGTTATTGTTGTTTATTGATGTTGTTTTCCCACATGGACAAGCATGACTGGTCGCCGCTCCTCCTCGCCATCATCTTCTTGGATTTCGCTCCTTTTATTTCCTCCCGTTTTTTAAACTTCAGCTGTCATTTAATTTTCAACCAATGTCCTTCCTCCCTCTCTTCCTGCCGCTAATCACAAAAGTTCATATATAACTGTTTTCTTTCTTATTTTCTCCTTCCTCTCTCCTTCTGTTGGTTCTTTTCTTTCCATGTTCTTTTCTTTCTGTCTGTTTGTTTTTTTCGTTCGTTTGTTCTTCCACCCCAACGCAGCATTATTTTGTTGATGCATGGAACACATTTGATGCCTTGATAGTTGTGGGTAGCGTTGTTGACATAGCGATCACTGAGGTTAACGTAAGTAGCCCACCTTTCAGTCTGCCTGCCTGCCTCTCACACTCACCTCTGAGCATCAATAGGATGTAGACTATTGCATATTTTTGGGGTTTGTTTTTTACATTTATTTCAATATATATTATCATCACAATTGGGGACATGTGAAATCCCCAAGGCATGACTGACACTGTATAGCATGATTGGAAAAAGGGGTGATATATTCAGGCCTGAAGAAAAAGTCATTGTAAACAATTTGTGTACATAAAGCCTTTAGCTTGTATGCAAAACAATGTACGCAGACGTGCGTTTATTCATGAATATTTACTTGTGAGCGATGTCACCTTTCATGAGAAATTCCTGGCCCTGTTCATAATGTAAACAAAAGGTGGCCAGAATATAAACATATATGTAACCGCTATATAAAAGGTGTTTATTTAGTCCCTATTTAGTCCCTATTTAGTTCCTATTTCCCTATTTAGTCCCTATTTAGTCCCTATTTAGTCCCTATTTAGTCCCTATTTCCCTATTTAGTCCCTATTTAGTCCCTATTTAGTCCCTATTTAGTCCCTAGTGAATCTAGATATTTATTTTGAGACGCCCATCGCTCCATGATGAGACATGAGAACCATTGAAGTATTTACACTCTTAAGGGGAAATTTTAAACAAAATTCAGCTTCATATTCATCATCTCCAGCACCACCCCAACATCAATATGTGTGAAAATGCGACGTTTCTATGTTTTGTAGACAGAAGAAGATAAGTGTTTCTAATGACATCATCAACCAATTAGTAGACAATTAGTAGGCAATGCCTCCTCATAATTGGTTAAAATCACTTAATGCACACCAATGATGTCACTGGAAACACTTACCTTCCTCTATCTTACTACAAAATATAGACATGTGCCATTTTCACACATATTGATGTTGGGGTGATGCTGGAGATGATGAATGTGAAGTTTATATATTTTTTAAAACATTTCCTTTAAAACCAAGCCTACAGGTGAATCATAGCTCAATACCTTTTATACCAGAGTCTATTACATTAGATGGACCTAGTAGCATATTTGGTCAATTGCTCAATTGTATAGCAGCTCAATACTGTCTGTATCTTGAGTCTATTACATTTGATAGGTCCATGGTTGATCTGGGCTTATCTATCCATTGTGTCTGAGGGTCAGTTCATAAACCTTTCATCTCTCTGGGACAGCATAGCGGAATAGCCATCGTTCCTTTCACAAGTCACGAAAGACACTTCACCCACTCCTCTAGTTTAGATGACAACAATCCATGGCTTTAGATCGCTAACAAAGTCATGTTTCTAAGAACAGAAATGACTCAAAATTGTACTTTGAGTGTGCTGAATATATTAGTTATATGTTATATATGTGTTCTTATTATTGCGTTGGAATTGTGTAGTACTAGTGCTGTATTTGTCTATACAGATAAGTCCTTCTAGAATTTCTTAAAACTAAATTGAAACTATTACCTTATAGTACCAACTTGTAACTGTTAGTTCTGCCAGTGTCATATAGTTCAGTTGAATACTTAACTCTTTGAGAAGTGGCAGTAGTGTTAAGCTGCCCTGTGGATGACAAGTGTGTTTTCTTCTCTTTGAAAGTGAAGCTATCTGACCACGAGAGGTTTGACCAAGGTCTTTATGAATGACCAGTCTTCAGTGCTTTACCAGTATCTATCAGCCAGACATATATACCCTCCTCTGCTATACCGTTCACTCACCCTTTACCCTGCACTGAGTTTGGTTTGCCGTTTTGGTTTGCCGTTTGACATTTCTTTTGATTTGAACTCCTCGATTAATCTTTAACCTAGGCATGACCCTAGTCTTCTTCTTCTCCGGTAGTCTCATTGATTGACGAGGCTCACTGTTCCTCCATCGCATCTGCATTGTTTTTAGAAACCTTCTGCCCTTGTACCTCCTGGTGATGGTAACCTAAAAGCCACCAACATATCAGAAAGACACTCACTGGTTTTGTGTAGTTTAAGTGAGTGTGTATTGGGTGTTAATCATTTGATAAAGTGGTCTTATTAAGATAACAGATTGGATGCCCCACCCACTTCCTCCCCCCTCCCCCCTCCCCCTCCCCCCTCCCCCCTCCCCCCTCCCCCCTCCCAACCTATTTCCCCAACTCTAGTCTACATAGCAACCCCCTCCAGTTATTTTGACCAGAAGGTGCTTCTTAAAACTATTTTCAGTTTTAGTTTTTAATTTTTACAGTTGATTTAATTTGAGTGTTTTTGAATTATTTTTCTGTTGGTTTGATTTGTGTTTTAAAAAGTGGTTTTTGAAGGGTTATGAAAAAAGACGTTGCGTTTTTGTTGCCATGGTGATGGTGTCTTGCAGGCGATGACGTCACATCTGCATTTCTCCCTTCCCTCGGAATGTCTCCCCCCTTCCTCCATAGTCTCTGTCTGATCTGATCTCTCAGTCTGCTCTTCTTCTTATGGATGTTTACTTCTATCTTTCCTCTCATTGGTTGATTTGTGGTGCTCTTGCTCACCCTGAAATGCAAGCTGGGTAACCTGGGTCTCTTCACTAACGTTAGACGACTTTAACGAACTAACGTTAACTAACCAAGGTGAACCTACACTCTTAGAAGAAAAAAAAGGCGCTATCTACAACCTAAATGGGTTCTTCAGCTGTCTTTTTGGATCCAGGTAGAACCCTTTTTGGTTTCAGATAGAACCCTTTTGGTTCCAGGTAGAGTTCCATGTAGAACCCTTTCCAAAGAGGGTTCTACCTGGAACCAAAAATGGTTCTACCTGGATCCAAAAAGAGTTATCCGATGGGGACAGCAGAAGAGCCCTTTTGGAACCCCTTTCTTCGTAAGAGTGTACCTCTACTAGGCGTCTAAGGATGATTTAAATTGTTTTCAGAAATGATCTGCCAATTCGGCCACGCATAACAACAATAAAACAGAGGAATTCAATTTAGTTTAAATATACAAAGGTAAGGAAAATGAAAAGAGGACATCTGAAGCTTCTATAATGTTGAAACATTCCAACCAGCCCTGCTGTCGCAGATGTTAGTCAAATAATAGTGTATACAGAGACCTAGGTTACCTATACAGTATACTTGAACCGTAATGATTATGTGCAATGTGAAAAAAATTATATTTTTAAAAGTTATTTAAAATGAGTGATTGTTTGACAGTATAATCACAACTCACATTTGCACAGTTGGACTGGAAGTTGTATTTAAATGATTGTGTTGTGTGTTACCCAGAACCTCCCCCCTCACAATACAACACGCAGGAGAACACTGCAGGACTATACAACCCAGCACCATTGTGTTTTCAACTTGAAAACAGTTGATGAGCATTTTGACAATGATCCAGTATAATTTCATTATAGCTTCATTGTTGAAACGTTTGATGGTAGTTCTGCGGTGGATTTACAGTCCAACATAATTCTAGTGTATTACCCTAAGCATGTAGAACAATGATAGCACCTCCTACTCCCCAGATACACAACCCCCCCCCCCCAGTCTCCAATCCACGCCAAGCCAGTGCCCCTAAGTGGTCCACAAAACACACATGAACATGTACACACACACACACACACACACACACACACACACACACACACACACACACACACACAGACAGACAGACAGACAGACAGACAGACAGACAGACAGACAGACAGACAGACAGACAGACAGACAGACAGACAGACACACACACACACACAGACGCACACACACACACCCTTAACCTCACACACTCTCCGTAATCCACCACTTCCCTTTACATTACCCTCCTTCTCTCTACTACAGAGATTCCACCAAGCCTTCCGTCATGTATACCGTGTGGGTCATGCCAATAGAAAAATAAGGTGTAAAGTCACTGATAAAACAGCACGCCCTGTCGTTCAAACTGTACATGGCCAACTGACAAACTGTACGTGGCCAACTGACTAACTGTACGTGGCCAACTGACTAACTGGACGTGGCCAACTGACTAACTGTACGTGGCCAACTGACTAACTGTACGTGGCCAACTGACTAACTGTACGTGGCCAACTGACTAACTGTACGTGGCCAACTGACTAACTGTACGTGGCCAACTGACTAACTGTATGCATCTGGCTGCTGAATTCCAGTCACACTGACAAACCAAGATCCCAGATCCTTACTGTTACTTCAGCCCAGTTTTCACTTAGTCATGCATTGATGGAAATGGGAGACTTAAGTGAAAAGCAGTCCCAGTCTCATGGCTGCAGTACAGGGGATGGCCAGTGGATGGCGCCCTACCCAGGGACCATGCACAGACCTCCCTACCCAGGGACCATGCTCAGACCTCCCTACCCAGGGACCATGCTCAGACCTCCCCACATGTTGCTGTCCCCATAATGTTCTGTTCTGTTCTGTACTGTGTGTAGCTAGACCTGGCAGAAAGACAGAGACAGCTATAGAGTTAGAGCCTCTCCCCTCAGATACACACACACACACACACACACACACACACACACAGATACACACACACACACACACACACACACACACAGATACACACACACACACACACACACACACACACACACACACACACACACACACACACACAGATACACACACACACGCACACACACACACACACAGATACACACACACACACACACACAGAAACACACACACACACACACACACACACACACAGATACACACACACACACACACACACACACACAGATACACACACACACACACACAGATAGACACACACAGATACACACACACACACACACAGAGATACACACACACACACACACAGATACACACACACACACACACACAGATACACACACACACACAGATACACACACACACACACACACACATATACACAGATACACACACACATATACACAGATACACACACACACACACACACATATACACATATACACAGATACACACACACACACACACACAGATACACACACACACACACACACACAGACACACACTCACAGATACACACACACACTCACAGATACACACACACACACACACACACACACACACAGAGATACACTTTCATACAGTCACAGTCACACTCAAATGACATTCATTCTATTTGCCCCCAGCACTTTGGAGGTAATATTCCACTACTCCACTAAATTCATTGATGACTTCTAAACCCCTGTAACCACATCTGATATTCAGGCCCAGTTAACCCCAACCTAACCTCTTCTAAGGGGACTCTATAAAAGCTATTGAAGCTCTCCCTCATACATGTGCTGCAGTACCTGCGAACAGTGTGATCTACTCAGTACAACAACATGCCTAATTCTAGCAATACTGAGGGCTCTGCCGCCTAGTGGCATACCTGTCCCACATCTAACATCTCAGGTGTATCATCTTCCCCAAGTCCCTGGCCTAGCCCATGGGTCCAACACACACACACACACACACACACACACACACACACACACACACCCGTCCCAGCAGAAGCAGGGCGATCTGTGCTACTATAGCTTTGATCTGTCTGCCTTTCTTTAAAGCCAGCTGACTCCTCTACCACCTCCTCCTCCTCCCAACCCCCCGCGGTAAGAACAATGGTACGGACCCACGGTAACCTCCGTCTCCACCACCCCTTCATCCCCCCCCACACCCATCACCAGCAGCATGCTACCCGTGTGGGATGTCACAAATGGCACACTGTTCCCTATATATAGTGCACTACTTCCAAAGCACTCTATAGAGAATAGGGTAGCGTTTGGGGCTCACCCTGTGTGTTAACACAGAGGATGGCCATGGTTGTACTGGGGATTTTAGACTGTGGCTAAGTCTTCTGTGGTCGCTGTCGTGTTGTCATCGCTCTCAGGCAAAATAAAAAAAACTTGCCTCGCTCCTCTTCCTCCTCCTCCTCTTCCTCCTCCTCCTCCTCCGTCTCCTCTATTAGTGGTGCTTTGTCATTGGTGCAAGCCATGGTCACGCGGTCATCTACCTTTCTTTCTCTCTCTCTTTCTCTCTATCAGTCTTTCTCTATCAGTCTTTCTCTCTATCAGTCTTTCTCTCTCTCTCTCTCTCTCTCTCTCTCTTTCTCTCTATCAGTCTTTCTCTCTATCAGTCTTTCTCTCTCTCTTTCTCTCTATCAGTCTTTCTCTCTATCAGTCTTTCTCTCTCTCTTTCTCTCTATCAGTCTTTCTCTCTCTCTTTCTCTCTATCAGTCTTTCTCGCTCTCTTTCTCTGTGTGGCACAGTTGCTCCCCCTACTGTCCTCCTGTGGATTTACCTCCTTGATTTAAACACATAGCTGGTGGCTCTATGAGGAATAATACCAATAACCAAAGGTTCAATGCATTGTGTTGTTGTTGTTGTCGTTATAAAGTAGTTTGTTGTTGTTCAGTCTGGTGAAGGTTGTGGAACTAGTTTCTCCGTGTAGAAGTTGTTGTTCTAGTGTTTTGTAGTTGTTGTCTCTGTCTGATGGAAGATATTACGGCTGTGCTTGTTGAGAAGCCTATGTATTGTGTCGTTCATTTCAGTTGGTTGTTTTGTCAAGTTGTGGCTTAGCTTCTGAATTCTTAAGGGCCTTTCCAAGGTACTCCAGTTAATCAAATGTTGTACCAACTTAAATTGAAAGGAACATTTTGTCTAGAGAGGTTTGTGTAAATATTTCATAGCCTAGTTTTTGTTTGGGGCTTTGAAATATTAATACGACCATGAAAAGCTCTGATAGTTTTCCTCCGCTGGAGAGCAGGAAGCGTAATGCATTGCATCTGTAAGTTGTATTTCCATTTCTCATAAAGCCACCAGGTGATGCCCGATTCTCTCCTAAACTATTTTGTAGGTTGTTTTTGATGGGATGATTTTGAAGGACTCAACAGTGATTGACTTATTAACTTTGTGTGTCTGTGTGTGTGTATGTGTGTGTGTATGTATCTGCAACTACGTGTGCATATGGATGATCGTGTGTGTCTGTGTGTGTGTGCGCGCGTGCGCGTGTGTGTCTGTTCATGTCTGTGTGTACGTGTGTCTGCGCTTCTGCGTGTGTGTGTATGTCTGCTCTTGTGTGTGCTCGCATGTGTGTGTGAATGTCTGAATCCTCGTCTGTCTGTCCGTGTGTGTGTGTGTGTGTGTGTGTGTGTGTGTGTGTGTGTGTGTGTGTGTGTGTGTGTGTGTGTGTGTATGTATGTGTGTGTGTGTCCGTGTGTGTGTGTGTGTGTGTGTGTGTGTGTGTGTGTGTGTGTGTGTGTGTGTGTGTGTGTGTGTGGTGTGTGTGTGTGTGTGCGTGTGTGTGTGCGTGTGTGTGTGTGTGTGTGTGTGTTGACGTCCGGTGCCTAACAAAAGGGACTACAAAACTCTGAAGATAACGCCAGGATCTCCATCACCTTCTTCCGGCTCTTCAGAGTGATGCGGCTGGTCAAACTGCTGTCTCGGGGAGAAGGGATACGGACCCTGCTGTGGACCTTCATCAAGTCCTTTCAAGTGAGGGGAGACTCAGACTCAAGTCAAGATGATTGAGAATTGAGATGCAGGGGTCAGGGGTCAATTCGAATTGAGGTCAGTCAATTCAGGAGGGAAGTATACTGGAATTGAAATTCTATAAATTGAGTTAGATATAACTGAGGTTTGGGAGGAAAGACCACACCTCAACGTCTTTTAGTTCTGGTCTGTACCTCGCCAATAATTTAAAAATATATATATATTCAGTTAATTACCAATAAACACATTTTTTTTTAAGATAGCCTATTTATTTATGTATTTAAGTTTTTACATGTTAGAATTTTCATTTCAAATCACTTCCTGAATTGAGTGACTTAACTTCAGCTTGACCCTGACCCTGCTTGAGGGAGGAATGTAGAAGGGAGGAATGATGTGTCCAGCTAATAAGCCAGCTAGCATCTAACTGTTTCTCAAAAACCCAATACCCTTCATATGCATGCTGTCATAGCCTACTCACCATGCTATAGGTTAATGATAAGGCTGAGAAGTTGAGATATCCTCCCCGAGTCCCGTGTGGCTCAGTTGGTAGAGCATGGCACTTGCAACGCCAGGGTTGTGGGTTCAATTCCCACGGGGGGACCAGCATGAGAAATTGTACGAACTCACCACTGTAAGTCGCTCTGGATGAGAGCATCGCTAAAATGTAAATGTAGGTGATTTTATAGGAGCACTCCATCAAAAAGTCATTTGATAAAGGGGTTCTGATAAAATAGTCCTTTCTCTTGTGTTGGACAGTGGAAAAGGGACTGTGACTATTTTTGCAGCAGTGTGTTACTGTAACATGTGATGTGTTTTTGGTGCAGTGGTGCCAGACAGTGTTGACGTGTTACTGACCTCTCTCTGCCCCCCTAGGCCCTCCCCTATGTAGCACTGCTTATAGTGATGCTCTTCTTCATCTACGCCGTCATTGGGATGCAGGTAAGAACTGGTGGTCAACCCCAGCATCTGGGATTGGTCCCGCCTTGCTCTCTCCCTCCCTCTGTTTCTCTCCTCCTTCTCTCTCCCTCCCTCTGTTTCTCTCCTCCTCTCTCTCTCCCTCCCTCTGTTTCTCTCCTCCTTCTCTCTCCCTCCCTCTGTTTCTCTCCTCCTTCTCTCTCCCTCCCTCTGTTTCTCTCCTCCTCTCTCTCTCCCTCCCTCCCTCTGTTTCTCTCCTCCTTCTCTCTCCCTCCCTCTGTTTCTCTCCTCCTTCTCTCTCCCTCCCTCTGTTTCTCTCCTCCTTCTCTCTCCCTCCCTCTGTTTCTCTCCTCCTTCTCTCTCCCTCCCTCTGTTTCTCTCCTCCTCTCTCTCTCCCTCCCTCTGTTTCTCTCCTCCTTCTCTCTCCCTCCCTCTGTTTCTCTCCTCCTTCTCTCTCCCTCCCTCTGTTTCTCTCCTCCTTCTCTCTCCCTCCCTCTGTTTCTCTCCTCCTTCTCTCTCCCTCCCTCTGTTTCTCTCCTCCTTCTCTCTCCCTCCCTCTGTTTCTCTCCCTCCTTCTCTCTCCCTCCCTCTGTTTCTCTCCTCCTTCTCTCTCCCTCCCTCTGTTTCTCTCCTCCTCTCTCTCTCCCTCCCTCCCTCTGTTTCTCTCCTCCTTCTCTCTCCCTCCCTCTGTTTCTCTCCTCCTTCTCTCTCCCTCCCTCTGTTTCTCTCCTCCTTCTCTCTCCCTCCCTCTGTTTCTCTCCTCCTCTCTCTCTCCCTCCCTCTGTTTCTCTCCTCCTCTCTCTCTCCCTCCCTCTGTTTCTCTCCTCCTTCTCTCTCCCTCCCTCTGTTTCTCTCCTCCTTCTCTCTCCCTCCCTCTGTTTCTCTCCTCCTTCTCTCTCCCTCCCTCTGTTTCTCTCCTCCTTCTCTCTCCCTCCCTCTGTTTCTCTCCTCCTTCTCTCTCCCTCCCTCTGTTTCTCTCCTCCTCTCTCCCTCCCTCCCTCTGTTTCTCTCCTCCTTCTCTCTCCCTCCCTCTGTTTCTCTCCTCCTTCTCTCTCCCTCCCTCTGTTTCCCTCCTCCTTCTCTCTCCCTCCCTCTGTTTCTCTCCTCCTTCTCTCTCCCTCCCTCTGTTTCTCTCCTCCTTCTCTCTCCCTCCCTCTGTTTCTCTCCTCCTTCTCTCTCCCTCCCTCTGTTTCTCTCCTCCTTCTCTCTCCCTCCCTCTGTTTCTCTCCTCCTTCTCTCTCCCTCCCTCTGTTTCTCTCCTCCTTCTCTCTCCCTCCCTCTGTTTCTCTCCTCCTCTCTCTCTCCCTCCCTCTGTTTCTCTCCTCCTTCTCTCTCCCTCCCTCTGTTTCTCTCCTCCTTCTCTCTCCCTCCCTCTGTTTCTCTCCTCCTTCTCTCTCCCTCCCTCTGTTTCCCTCCTCCTTCTCTCTCCCTCCCTCTGTTTCTCTCCTCCTTCTCTCTCCCTCCCTCTGTTTCTCTCCTCTAGCCAGTCCTGTCCTGTCTGTGTTGGCAGCTGTTCTAAACCTTAACCCAAGGTTCTGTATGTTCTGTCCTGTTTTCTCCTCCACAGTATAATACCCTTTCATCTCTATATGTTCTATCTCTAGGGGCTGGTTTCCCAGATATAAGCCTAGTCCAGGACATAAAAGCATGCTCCATTGAAAGTGTTTTTAATGCCAGGACTAGGCTGAATTCATGTCCGGGCAACCAGCGCTAGATGTTGTACTTTTTGCTTCCTTATATACATGTTGAGAAGCCTTGTGGTTATTGTCCTGTCTCCTCGGCCCCCCCCTGTCCTCTGTGGCACTGACCTGATGATGTCATCTGTCCTCTGTGGCACTGACCTGATGATGTCACCCGTCCTCTGTGGCGCGGCTGTCTTGCACCATGTTGACCTGGACGTGGCCTGTGTCCCTAACAACCTTGCCCCCTGCAGATGTTTGGTAAGATAGCCCTGAGGGACAACAGTCAGATCAACAGAAACAACAACTTCCAGACCTTCCCCCAGGCTACACTACTGCTCTTCAGGTGAGACACTCCTCTCCTTCCTCTCCTCCTCCACAAACTCTCTTTCCA
>NW_028159849.1:0-47500 GCF_964263955.1 Coregonus lavaretus | reverse complement strand
CACTTTGGTATCTACTACACTTCAGTACCCACTACACTTCAGAACCCACTACACTTCAGAACCCACTACACTTCAGTACCCACTACACTTCAGTACCGACGACACTTTGGTATCTACTACACTTCAGTACCCACTACACTTCAGTACCCACTACACTTCAGTACCCACTACACTTCAGAACCCACTACACTTCAGTACCCACTACACTTCAGTACCAACGACACTTCGGTATCTACAACACTTCAGTACCCACTACACTTCAGTACCCACTATACTTCAGTACCCACTACACTTCAGTACCCACTACACTTCAGAACCCACTACACTTCGGTATCTACTACACTTCAGTACCCACTACACTTCAGTACCGACTACACTTCGGTATCTACAACACTTCAGTACCCACTACACTTCAGTACCCACTACACTTCAGTACCCACTACACTTCAGTACCCACTACACTTCAGAACCCACTACACTTCGGCTACTACACTTCAGTACCCACTACACTTCAGTACTGACTACACTTCGGTATCTACAACACTTCGGTACCCACTACACTTCAGTACCCACTACACTTCAGTACCCACTACACTTCAGAACCCACTACACTTCAGAACCCACTACATGGACTTCTCATCCACTTTGACATCTAAACACTATCTCGCCCCAATAGAGGGAGACATTGCTGTTCACCATTACTCCAGTCATAAACCAGGCCATCCACTTTGACACCTAAACACTATCTCGCCCCAATAGAGGGAGACATTGCTGTTCACCATTACCACAGTCATAAACCAGGCCTATGCTTTGCATTGTCCATACGACATAGAGTGAATAGATTTAGAGTGAATATATTTAGTCATAATAGCAGAATAGCATGAAATCTGTGTGCTTATAGATGGATGAACAGTAACGCTACACAATACTCATCCTTCTCTCTCCTCCCCCTCTCTCTCCTCCCCCTCTCTCTCCTCCCCCTCTCTCTCCACCCCCTCTCTCTCCTCCCCCTCTCTCTCCTCCCCCTCTCTCTCCACCCCCTCTCTCTCCTCCCCCTCTCTCCACCCCCTGCAGCGAGCGGGTGGGTTGTTCGGTAACCACGTCAGCTACTACAACGATGGGCGCGACAGCGGGCGCAACACCTTCCCACAATCCTTCACCACGCAGCGCCCGCTCCACATCAGCAAGACGGGCAGCCCCGGCGAGGGCGAGTCCCCGTCCCACGAGAGGTTGATGGACTCCACCACCTTCACCCCGAGCTCCTACTCCTCCTCGGGCTCCAATGCTAACATCAACAATGCCAACAACACTGCGGTCCCTGGTGTGGTAGTTGGGGTTGGTGGTCCAGGGGGGGTCAGCCGCTTCCCTAGCCCCAGCATCAGTACTGTGGATGGGCAGAGCAGACCCCCGCTAACCCCAATACTACTGCCGAGGTCTGCATGGTGCTTCCCTCCCAAGAGGTGGGTGTCTCTCTGGTTTCTCTTGGTTCGGTTAGTATATGTTTATATCGTTAGTATAGGTTAGTTAGTATGTTGGAGTTATTCTCTGATCTGTCTTTTATCAGTGACCTCTCTAGGCCACCTGTGGGTCTGTGGCCAATTCTGATTGGTAGTCAATGGTAACTTCTTCTGTGTCTGTCTGTCTGTCTGTCTGTCTGTCTCCCTCTTTCTCTCCACACTGACTGACTCTGAGCACAGGATCTGTTTCTATGACGCCCTCATGCGGTATGTTGCTCTCTCAGGAGGAGAGAGAGAGAGAGAGTTGTAATGCTGAGGAGGCATCAGTATGGACGGGTTCTGCCGACCCTGTTGTTCATACAGTCCATGGCTGGATCTTTGCTGCAGTGAGCTAAAGATACTTAGTGTCTGGACTTCTGTAAATAATTTCACCTGTTTTCTGGTGTGATCTTCGTAGGATCTTTAAAGATCATGTGGATCATAGGTATGATTTTCTACCAGAGGAGGCAGAGGAGATGTATATTATACAGGATATGGATGTGGATATGTATCACCTACAGTGTCTTTAGCTCATGTAGCTCTGGTTGGATCCACCATGACAGGAGTGACATCACAGGAGGTTGGTGGCATTTCATTGGGGAGAACGGGCTCATGTTAACGACTGGAGCGGAATCGGTGGAATGGTATGAAATACATCAAACACATTGTTTCCAGGTGTTTAATGCCATTCCATTTGCGCCGTTCCGGACATCATAATGAGCCGTTCTCCCCTCAGCAGCCTCCTGTGAGTGGCCTTACTTCCTCCTCAACACAGCCTAGTGATTCAACCTGGTTGGATCCTCCTAAAGCTTTCATTCAGCTCTGTAGAGGATATTACAGTACATCGCTGGACCACTGTCACTATCTCAGCCCTGTGTTGGTTCTCTATTCATTCTGCTTTAAAGGTAACGCTTCTCGCCGCCATCTTGCTTCTAACCACCGCGCCTCCTCCCCTCTCTCCCTCCTGCTGTTGGGGATAATCCTCCTTTCTATCTATCCTTTATTCTGAGCTGGTTAGTGAGGTGTTTTGTTGGTTTTTATCCTCCGCAGCTCGGACTCCACTGACAGCCGTCTGCCGATCATCAGGCGAGAGGAGGCGTCGACGGACGAGACATACGATGAGAGTTACGCGGACGAGAGAGAATACCACCGCAGCGACCAGAACATTCTCACCTCAGACATGTACTGCTACTCTCCACCTCTCTCTCTTCTATCCTCCCCTCTCTTCTTCTCTGCTTCTCTCCACCTCTCTCTCTTCTCTCCTCCCCTCTCTTCTTCTCTGCTTCTCTCCACCTCTCTCTCTTCTCTCCTCCCCTCTCTTCTTCTCTGCTTCTCTCCACCTCTCTCTCTTCTATCCTCCCCTCTCTTCTTCTCTGCATCTCTCCACCTCTCTCTCTTCTCTCCTCCCCTCTCTTCTTCTCTGCTTCTCTCCACCTCTCTCTCTTCTATCCTCCCCTCTCTTCTTCTCTGCTTCTCTCCACCTCTCTCTCTTCTATCCTCCCCTCTCTTCTTCTCTGCTTCTCTCCACCTCTCTCTCTTCTATCCTCCCCTCTCTTCTTCTCTGCTTCTCTCCACCTCTCTCTCTTCTATCCTCCCCTCTCTTCTTCTCTGCTTCTCTCCACCTCTCTCTCTTCTATCCTCCCCTCTCTTCTTGTCTGCTTCTCTCGCTCTTGATCTTTCTCAGTCTTTTTCTCTGTCTTTTTCTCACTGTCTCTCTCCCTCTCCCTGTCTGTCTCTTTCTCTTTCACCACTCAAAGATATGCCTTTCATGATCTCTGTATGCCCCACATTAACGTGTGTGTGTGTGTGTTTCCAGGCTGGTGTACCAGGATGAGGAGAGCAAGCAGCTGACTCCTATGGAGGAAGGAGAGGATGGGGAGGAGAGGAGACCCTGGCACTCTCCCAGACGAGCCTTCCTCTGTCCCACAGCTCTGGGTAAGACCTGCCTGTCTAAGACCACACTACTACACTAGCCCTTAGACCTCCCTCCAACCCCACTAACCTCCAACTCCTCACCCAAACCAAACACCCCTATCCCATACCTAATTCCTGGAGTTAGACCTGCCTGCCTAAAGCACTGGGTAAGATTTGAATACCAACACCAACAGCCCTTACACCTCCCTCCAACCCCCACTAACCTCCAACTCTTCACTCAAACGAAATACTCCTTACTCAGATACCCCTAACCCCTACTCTACTTAACTCCCCACTCAACCCCCCTCCCACACCACCCGCTCCACCCACCACAGTCTGTTGACTTGAAATGGGAAAGTCCATTCTAGTAATTGTTATTCTATGTGCATGCAGCCTCTCTCTCGCTGGTTAATTGTTAATTGGTTAATCCCTCTGGTTAATTGTTAATTGGTGAATCTCTCTGGTTAATTGTTTATTGGTTAATCCCTCTGGTTAGTTGTTAATTGGTGATTCCCTCTGGTTAATTGGTAATTGGTTAATCCCTTCTGGTTAATTGGTAATTGGGTAATCTCTCTGGTTAATTTATATTCTATGTGCATGCAGTCTCTCACTCCTTCCCTCCCCTTGGTTCAGGTCGACGGTCGTCCTTCCATCTGGAGTGTCTGAGGAGACAGACGAGAGCAGACATCTCCCAGAAGACGGCACTACCGCTACACCTGGTACACCATCAGGTGAGTAGGGATGGTTTTACACACCTGGTCATCCTACACCTAGATCAGTTTTACACACCTGGTCATTCTACACCTAGATCCGTTTTTACACCTGGTAATTCTACACCTAGATCAGTTTTACACACCTGGTCATTCTACACCTAGATCAGTTTTACACACCTGGTCATTCTACACCTAGATCAGTTTTACACACCTGATCATTTTACACCTAGATCAGTTTTACACACCTGATCATTCTACACCTAGATCAGTTTTACACACCTGATCATTCTACACCTGGATCAGTTTTACACACCTGGTCATTCTACACCTGGATCAGTTTTACACACCTGGTCATTCTACACCTGGATCAGTTTTACACACCTGGTCATTCTACACCTAGATCAGTTTTACACACCTGGTCATTCTACAACTAGATCAATTTTACACCTGATCATTTTACACCTAGATCAGTTTTACACACCTGATCATTTTACATTTACATTTTACATTTTAGTCATTTAGCAGACGCTCTTATCCAGAGCGACTTACAGGAGCAATTAGGGTTAAGTGCCTTGCTCAAGGGCACTTCTACAGATTTTTAACTTAGTCGACTTGGGGATTAGAACCAGCGACCTTTCGGTTACTGGCACAACGCTCTTAACCACTAAGATACACCTAGATCAGTTTTACACACCTGATCATTTTACACCTAGATCAGTTTTACACACCTGATCATTTTACACCTAGATCAGTTTTACATCTGATTATTTGACACCTAGATCAGTTTAACACACCTGATCATTTTACAACTAGATCAGTTTAACACATATGCACCCACTATACAGTATATCATGATTTGATGTGCCTAATTATCTCTCCTTTTTATTCATATATACACACACACACACCCTTCCCCACACACACATAAACACTAATGTATCATACACACACACACGCACACACAATCACGTTTATTTTTCATATACGCATTTATAAACATAAATCCTTCCCACACCACACACTTCCCACCCTCCCAGGCCCTAGCAGTAGCAGGCCTGAGCCCCCTGCTTCGACGGAGCCACTCCCCGACCCTCTTCACGCAGCTCTGCTCTACGCCTCCTACCAGTCCCACAGGCCGGGGTCGCCATAGCCACGCCTCCTACCAGCGTGTGCCCTCCCTCCGCCTCCAGGGCACGGGCCCTGGCACCGGCTCCTACGAGCTCAACTCCAGCCTGCCCTCGGTCAACTGTGAGCCGTGGTACAGCGACAGCAATGGGAACAGTCCCGGTATCAGCCCTGGGGTGGGTGCGGCTGGCCAGCGGCGGCCGCGGCCCGTCTCCCTCACTGTGCCTAGCATGGTGCACAAGGACGCTACGTCGTCGTCCCACGGTAGTGCCGGCAGCCTGGTGGAAGCAGTGAGTGAATGTTGAATGTTTCATCTCTCCTCTCCATTTATCTCTCTCTCTCTCTGAACATGATATATTCTCTGGGCGGAGGATCTGGGCTGAAAACCACCAAATTAGTAGAACTTCAAACCCACACACAGCATCTCCCCCTACATCTCCTCTAGATCTTCAGCTCAAACTCAATCTCCTTATTTAACTCTCTCTCTCTCTCTATTCAGGTGTTGATATCAGAGGGCCTGGGCCATTTCGCTCAGGACCCGTCCTTCATCGAGGTGACCAAGCAGGAGCTGGCGGACGCGTGCGACATGACCATCGAGGAGATGGAGAACGCAGCCGACAACATCCTCAACGGCAACAGCCAGCCCAGTCCCAACGGCAACCTTTTACCCTACATGCACTGCAACAGGGACCACGCCGCTTCCCAGGAGCCAGGCCTCAGCCTCAGCGAGGGGCCTGGGGCCGTTCTGGGGGCCACGGCCCCTGGGGAGATGGAGGAGCTACTAGGGGCCACTCACCTAGGGCAGCACGGGGATCCGGAGGATGAGGAGGGGTTGGAGGTGGTGGGAGAGGAGGAAGAGCACACTGGGGATGTGGAGGTGGTGGTGGAGGTGAGGCAGAGGAACAGCGACCTGTTGGAGGACGAGGACATGGAGTGTGTGACCAGTTTGTAGGGTTGGCCCCTCACACACACAGCAGCAACAGGGGGCCTCGGTCTGGACCCCCCTCTATCTCTCTCTCTCTCTGTCTGCCGGTTGAGACCTGACATTGGCGGCCCACGGCACCGACCATTAGTTCTAAACATATTTATTTAGTTTTATGGAAGCTATTTTATTTGATGGGTTTGATTTGGGTTTTCGTGTCTGTGTGTGTGTCTGTGTGTGTGTCTGTGTGTGTGTGTGTGTGTGTGTGTGTGTGTGTGTGTGTGTGTGTGTGTGTGTGTGTGTGTGTGTGTGTGTGTGTGTGTGTGTGTGTGTGTGTGTGTGTGTGTGTGTGTGTGTGTGTGTGTGTGTGTGTGTGTGTGTGTGTGTGTGTGTGAGAGAGAGAGAGACTGTGTCAGTGTAGGTGTGTGGTGTGTCTCTGGGTGTTTCAAAAGTGCCTCACAGTCACGTCCTTGAACGAATGGTGGAGGAGGAGGAGGAGGAGGAGGAGGAGGAGGGAAGCCTAAAGGGAAAGGACAGCAGTCAGGAGAATAGAGGAGGAAGAACTGAATGTTTGGATTCCATGTGTTTTTTTCTGCCTTCCCTTCGTTCTTCAAGTGCGTCGTTTTCGTCGCTGTGGCCACCAGGCAGATGCATTCTGGGACAATAAATTCCGCCCCTGCGGAGTTAGAGGTTAGAGGTTGTGCTGAGGTCAGTCTCTTGAGGGGTCAGAGGTTTAGGTTGAAAGGTCAGGGGCATCAGACGACCTTCTCAGGAGGAGCAGCAGAGGAAAACCATTTCCCCCTTTTATTCTTCAGAGATGGGCCACCTACTGTAAGGCCGCTGGACTCTGCTGGCCAACAACACAGGGATCTGCCAGCAAGGGAGACGTGTTTAAGGGACGGACCCTCACCCAGGATTTCTATATGGACATTAAACATAGACACTGGACTGTACAGAGGAGCCAATGACAGGGAGCGACACAGAGAGACACTGACATCCAGGATCTGTAAGGAGGAGCCAATGACAGAAAGTGACACAGAGAGACACTGACATCCAGGATCTGTTTATCTGTAAGGAGGAGCCAACAACAGGGAGCAACACAGAGAGACACTGACCTCCAGGATCTGTTTATCTGTGTCATGCTCAGCTGTCATGCTGTCCACCAACACCCTACGCCCTCCTCCTCTCCTCCATCCCTCTTTCCTCCCTCCACCACTCACTCACCTCCCTCTCTGTCATAATGACGCCACTTCCTCATCACATGCAGCCACTTCCTGTTCCAAACAGGAAACAGGAAGTGTTGACTAATGTCTGGTCCTAAACAGGGACAGCGCCACCTAGCTGCCATGGTTACCTCAACCTCCCGTCCTCCGTTCTCTCTCTCTCTCTCAGTTCAGTCATTAAATCTGCATTGTTTTGGTTGTAGTCGTTTATCGGTTATAGTTCGAAACTCCTCAGTGGTCCGTTCGTCCTGCCATCGTCGCTGTATGATGTTTTTTGGGGGGGATGAGTAGGAAGGAGGAGAAGAAACTGTGTGAGGCTGATGTAAGCTATGGCCTTGCTTCTCTGTGGCTAGGTGTCGGTGCCAAGTAACTAGAATCACCGCAGCACACAGATCAGAATCCGATCCACTTCATGTATTGTGCAAAACTGGCCAGACTTGATTTCTTATTTTGTTCTTTTTCATTATGTTATTTATCCTTATTTTTTGCACAAATCGGGATGCTGGCCCTAACTGTGTATTTTGCTTGATTTATTTTTTTAGGAGATTTTAAGAAGTTAAGAAGTATTGAATTCTATGTGTGTGTGTGTGTGGGTGCAGCGCAGCACATAGTAGGGTGAGTACCTATCAGTATGCATCTTTTAAACAGATTGTATTTATTTATTTATTGATTTTGTCCCTGAGGTAAAAGCTGTATTTGGAGGTGAAATATGTATTGCTGTTTCTAAAAAGCAACATTATGCCTAAACGGTTAAAATGAAGGTAGCATTAACTAAGTATGGTGTCATGTTTCACTTTGATCTATCGCCCTGCCACCTGAACGGAAAACCATTTGACAGGCATGCTTCCAAAGCTTAGTGTCGTTCCTCCTATTGCTGCTTTCATTATTTTATGGTTGTTTGTTGTTCTGAATATTGAACTACTGAGGTTTTGATCAGATCTCATCAAGGAGCCAATCAGAGGACAGGACAGGATAGCCCAATCAGAGAGCAGGACAGGATAGACCAATCAAAGAACAGAACAGGATAGGCCAATCAGACACAGGATAAGACAGGGGCTCTGTGACCTTCGACACCTGAGCTGTGACATGATGGTTACTACATCACCACGGTTATATCACCTTGTTAGGCACTCCCATAGAGATGTACTAGAGAGCTCATCTCTATGTTAAAAACGGCCCAAGTGCGCCCTCTATCCAACTCTATGGGCCTTCCCGAACAAATTCACAACGTTCAAACCATTTGGGTGTCCTGCTAGGCCTATTAAGATGGATATGAAGTAGCTCCACACTCGTGTCAATTACATCATTGCCGATAGACGGAATAAATGACCCTAACTCACAGGCTGCAGCCAGACGGGACTCGAAGACAAAGAGACAAAGATAATGTTCGGTGTGTAAAGAAGGAATACCATGTAATAGCAGGGACATTGGCATAGTAGCCTTCTTCAGTAAACACTTTATTTTGTAGTTCACAGGGATACATACATGATTATTATGATTATGTTATTATACGTCTCTGTTCGGTGTCTCTGCTTCGTGGTGGCGACTGACCGTATGCATGCACACATTTAAAACAGCCTCAGAGTGACAGATGTATTTTTACCAACCGAATTATGCAAATATGATGTTCAAAAGTAT
Source organism: Coregonus lavaretus (assembly GCF_964263955.1). Lineage (NCBI taxonomy): Eukaryota > Metazoa > Chordata > Actinopteri > Salmoniformes > Salmonidae > Coregonus > Coregonus lavaretus. Next base: position 38,469 of record NW_028159849.1, on the reverse strand, counting down.
TCAACGTATCGATGTCAATGATAGTGTTGTGTGATCAATCTATCCTGATGATACAGTATGATACTCTGTGGTACAGTAAGGACTGTCTAGGATGTCACTGCGTCGTCTGTACAGTGCACACGTGTGAAGCTTGAAACGTTCATAAAGGATATATTTTCAATGCTTTTCCGCCGTCCAAAATCCAATTTTCTTTATCATGGGTTTGAACATCAAGGTTGAGGAGGTATTTGGGCTGTCAGTCTTGCAGTACAGATTGTAGTAAAGCATGTTGATGACAGTCATTCCCATTCACTACATATCCCAGAGATGTTGTTAGTTGCAGCACTATCCAAATCTACCATACATAGTCCTTTTGATGGGCCTTTAACACTCTTAACTTTCCATTTAAAATCCCATTTTAGTGTCTTTCTGAGGTTCTGTTTTGGCTCTTAAACGTTCCTTAGTTGGAATGTGAGAGGACTTAACCATCCTGTTAAAGGCCCCATGTGGTACAGCTAGCTGCAGGGTAACTAAGCGCCTCTCTGAAAGCTCACACTTGCCATATAGCCTGATGAATGTTGACTTGAAACGATGACAGCCCACGCCAAAATAATGCAAAGCTTGTGAACTTTAAGTAGAGACTTTCGCTCACCCACCCACCATCCTATTTCTACAGTATAGATTCCTTTTGTTTCTATACATTCCCCCCCAAAAAAAGCTGTGCCATACATATGTTCATATACATACAGCACTTCAAGAGTACTTCAAGGGTACTTCATAGGACTTTGAATTGGGAGGCCTGAGACCCGTTGGTTTGTGGCTGTGAGTTTGTGAGAGAATGCCAGAGGCTGGTGCAATCCCCTGTGAGGAGTTGGTATATCAGCGATGGAGTCTATGTTGTTTGTTAAACGATAACAGAGTGTTGTTGGTATAGTAAGGAGTGAGTGGGTGCGTGCTTGCATTCCACAAGATATGCAAAAACAATGCAATAACTTTGACCGTAAACAAGAAGATCCATATTATTAATTATATAAAAATTTTAAAAAATACAGTTGTACAAAAGAAGTGATAAAGAGAAAAAAGTGTATCATAGATATAATATATTTACGTTTTTGTTTTGTTGGGTTAGAGCGTTTATTTTAAATTGAGGAAGAAACCTGTTATACTTGAAATCAGGTGCATTTCAGTATATGATAAGATGTATTTGATTCTTGATTTCTCTTTTTATTAGTTGTCATAAACGTTCATGAATTGAAAAACTACTAGGTGTACATTATTGCATGAGATTTCAGTTTAGCATTTCAGTGTGCCAAGTTTTGAAATGTGTTGAATTTTTAAAAGGCAAAGTATTATTAACTACAAAGAAAAGGGTTGCTATTTCTATATATTTGTTTTGTACATATCAACTTAGGGTCGATACATATTGCAGCTACTGTGTTGGCCGGACCGACAGGAGAAGACATGCTTTGTTTAAAACTGATTTTGCATATCTTGTGTTTATCCAAGTGGTGAAAAGTGGCTGTACTTTATCTGAAGCATGTCACTCTTTCTTAATGACTTATTTCTTGTTCTTTTGATGACTGAGCAACCATCTAATGTCACAGATTAAGCTTACTGTATGTATGTTGAAAGGAAGGTTTTGATGACTATACCAAATAGGAACTACCCTCTAAACCCCCCAGCCCTAAACTCTGACCCCAACCTCATTTCAGAGGACATTTTTTGGCACAAGGCGATTGCGTTCATCCCCTTATTTGATGATGACGGTAAATAGGGACTTTGATCCCGTAGAGGATAAGAGATAGGAAAAGAGTTGCTGAATATGAGACCTGCTGCCTGTCTGACATTATCAATGCGTGATTGTCAAGTCACCGTGGAACCCAGGGACTTTGGACATGCATGACGTGAAATAGTTTTAGATGTGGTCTCTTTGAGAGAGCATTCCCCACAGGATAGACCTAGGAGACAAATGTCATTTTATCACATTGACAATCCATCTGACTAATAAGGATATGTATTTATTGAAGGTATAACATTCTATTTTTTTTTTTTAGGGGAGTTTATTAACAGGAGGGAAACATCAAAGTATTATTGTATCATTTGCATGGACTTGTCCAAAGGCATAGCACTGGCCATGTTGGATTGACACGTCATTTCACTGGTCCACGACTGTATATTTTTTAAAATAAACTATATATTATCATAGCTTCATTTATAAATACAATATATTACTCCTCTGAATGTCAGGGTATAAAGGAAAGATGCATATATTTGAGAATGTATTAAGTGAAATGTACAGGGAGTGTTGCAACAGAACTATATGGCATTGTTGTTGAACTATACGCCCTCCTTAGCCGACTTTGACCCATTTTGTATTTTGATTGAACCAAGGGTATGGTACGTATAGCTCAACAACAATGTCATGTCATTTTTTTGGGACTTTTATTGATAAAGGGACAATGGTGAGACGATGGATTGTATTCTAGCATCTAAGGGCTTTCTCAAGGAGGCTTGGGCTATAGGCCCTGGTCAAAAGTAGTGTGCTATATAGGGAATAGGACGCCATTTGAGACGTAACCATATTTAATAATTTCCATATAAAGGACTGAGGTTAGGCCCATGTACATAATATACCTACAGTATCTCTTCCAAAGCCATCGTGTTGCTGTACTTGCACCCCCTTGCTTCAGTCAGTGCTGTCGTCGAGTGTGTTTTTGTTTAGTGTCCCCTGTAAACATTTAGCTACGTTGTCCTCTTTTGGATCGTGTCCTGCGAATTTCCCCATATTCATTCAGGGTGCTATGTGCTAAAAACTCTGTGCTGCAGTGTTGTGTGGCGTCGGTACGCGTCTCGGATTACAGTGCAACGTCGAAAGCCATGGATGTCTTGTCAGGCCGGCTGAGATGTCTTCGCTGTTGTCTCTGTAGCGTTGTGGCTGTGGCATGCTGGGTAAGTTGTTGACAGAAAAGGTCATGCTACTCATAGAACGATAGGTGATTATATGAAAGTTGAGGCTTCTATTTATCAATGAATGATCAAGCTGGACGAGGTGCAATTTGTAGCATTAGCAAGACCACCTCTCCTTGACTAGTTATATAGGCTTATATTAACAGATAGCTAGCTATACATACAACGTCATTCATAGGCATTTTACCAAATAAAAAATCAAATTTGCCAAAAATGTTTCTCCCTGTTTCCCTCAGTGACGTTGAAAGATCATCAATATGTAGCTCATTTTGTTCTTTCTTAGAACTAGAATCTGCAGGAAAAGTGTTAAGGACTTTCCGAAGAATATGATCGGACACTGACAAGTGGTTTGCCAGCTGTGGACCGCTAACTATACCGGATGTGGGCCCGCCAGTGGGCCGCTACATGGCTGCTAGCTGGGGGATAGTATTAGGGTGGCACTGGCCAAAGAGATTGATAGTTCACCACGGACCGCTGTCCAGGTCAGTTTCTCGCATATCCTCGACTGAGGGACGACCCTAGAGATGCACTAGAGAGCTCATCTGTCTCAACAGGCTTGGTTAAAATGGCTGATCCTCTTGTTGTGATGTTAATAATAACATCTGTATTTGTCACAGTATTCACAGATGTACTTTATTAAGATGTGGCTCTATACCATAGTATTACAGATGGATGTTATATTTTCTTGTAAATGGATTGTTGTTGATCTTTTTGATCTAGACATATAATATTTTAAGAACTATTTTAAATATAGACTTTATTTTCCTTTTCTAGGTAAAATCAAGATCTAGTTAGCGTTTACTAATTAAACAACATCGTCATTACTTTCCTTTTCTAGGTAAAATCAAGATCTAGTTAGCGTTTACTAATTAAACAACATCGTCATTACTTTCCTTTTTGAAAAATGAAAGAATATCACTTTTTCAGTTTTGTTGTACAACCATTATGCATTATGTAATGGGAAAAGAAAAAAACAAAACTGTTTATGAATTAAAAAAACGTATACAATGTTTTCTATTTTATATATCCTAAATAAAACATATATCTATATTCATGAATGAATTATATTGTGGATACCATATTTTTTAGGGAGGTAACTGGAGTTACAAGTTATAGACTGAATTGAAACCTTTAGAATGATACTGGTAGCTACAGTATAGAAAGGCCCCATACTGCTGAGACAACTCACAATGTATGGGCGTTGTTATCAGAGGCAACTAACTGTCTTGTTGAGGATTTACGTTTTGAACTAAACGCTTCCCCACTATTTAAAGCTGTAATGTTTCCCAATCCCACATCATGCTAGCAAGCCAAGCCTTTATTAGAAACATATTGAGTCTGTCATTTGCAGCTTGCGCATCCATCCATCCATCCATCCATCCATCCATCCATCCATCCATCCATCCATCCATCCATCCATCCATCCATCCATTTGGCATGGCTATAAGACAGGGACATGTGAAAGTGCATGCGCTAGTAGAATGGAAGCATGCTATTTTGACCTCTCACCTTTGACTTCCAGTTTTGACCTTTGACTGACAGCATCCACTTTGAGCTGCATAGGTTATAACCTCCATATGAACCTTGAGAGACATGACTTAACGCCGACCTGAACCGAATTGAGAAGGTGAGCCCGGGCGCCCGGCCACACTCCATTCACTTTGACTACGACCTCAGATCTAACCCACAACCATAAGTTTGACGTCAACAAACACCCCTAGAGTAGCAAAATCAGGAGCACCTTTTTTTTTTTTTAAGTCCTCTTCTTAAAAGACTGTTAGTTTATTAATACTCATTATTATAATCATCAATATTATTCAGATGTGCTGGAGACAACATTTCTAGAGGAGATCACTATTTTGCACATAAACCACTGTATAGTTTAACATTGACTGATCTTACATACACTATCTTGAACCTTAAAGGTTTCTTCGGCTGTCTCCATAGGAGAATCCTTTGAAGAACCCTTTTTGGTTGCAGGTAGAACCCTTTCTATGGAGGGTTCTAAATGGAACCAAAAAAAAAGGGTTCTCCTATGGGGACAGCCGAAGAACCCTTACGGAACCCATTTTTTTCTAAGAAATGTACACAGAGGTGTTCAGAGGAAAGAGCTAAGAAGTTATGCCTCGATTTTAAAAGATGGCACGAATGTGACGATCGTCTCAAATGGTACCCTATTCCCTTGGTAGTGCACTACTTTTTAGACCACTGTAGGCCACTGGGCAAAAGTAGTGCACTACGTAGGGAATAGGGTGCCATTTGAGAAGCAGACTATGACTCATTTTCAAGAGGCTTCACTGTCTAGTTAGTAAGTGTCAGTTGGTTGAATGGTGAATGTTTCTCTCCTTCTGTTTCTTCCAGATAGGTTAAGCTAAATACCGCAACACTCCACAGTACGGTTCCAAGATTCCACATGGAGCAAACACAGTATTTTTTTTATATAAAATATTCAGACAAACATATTATATGATCACTTTATTGAGGTTTAACTGTTGTTGTTCTTTTCCAGCAGAAGTTGTGTTTTCTGGTTTGATTTGACCTTCCTAAAGCCACGTGGGGAGAGAGATTGTTTACCTAGTATGGATAACAGAACACAGAGGATGAGGAGTTGACTATTGGTGATGAAGAGGGGTTTGTGTGGCAGTACGTTGCTATCAGAGATTCACAAATAGTTGGGGGGTTGGTTAACGTCGAGTTAAAGACGTTGTTTTATTGGTCCGCGTCTCTAACGTTGTTAAGGCAGTAGTAGAATGTTGTACCCATCAGGTTTAAACAAGTCTGTGATACATTTAAATACTTCAGTAATACCCTAAATCATGATGTAGTCAATCATGCACAGAATCAGTAGATTGACTGGTGGAAGGATAGACCACTTTTTGGCAAAGTCGTCTGTCCTTATTGCATTTAGCTGTGAAAGAGCCATTCACAAAAAAACAACAAAGGTAATTTTTTGTGATATTAGTAGTGGCACTACTGTTAAATGTAGTATTTTAAGAAAAACAGCACTATTTATGGTCATTAAAATGAACTAGAATGTGTATTGTGCATTATGGTAGCTTTGGTGGCAGCCATCTTGTTTTGTGTCAATTTCCTCATGCTCAGAGACAGTCACTGAGGGGTTGGACTAGTTTTTGGGGAGTTGTTGAGTGGACTTGGCCAAATCTGAACCCCTTTTTCTGTCCCCCCTTTTGTCCTTTGAGTGACAGGTCTGCATGGTCTCACAACAGACTTTTACACCCATTCCCTCTCTTCTTACTTTCTATAAAGAAAAACGATTCTATTACTTTCTTTTCCATTTCTTGTTTCATTCTTTCGTTTAAACAAATTTTTAAAGGGATATAAATAAATAAAAATCTGAATATTCAATCACTTTTTCTACTTCTATTTTCAAAAAAACAGAAAAATACAAATAAAAAGTTGCTTTGTATATAAGTGATGTACAGTTTGTATCTGTTAATGTCAGTCTGTCTTTGGTGACAGAGTCCGTCTTGCTTATAACGCACGCTACCAGTAAATAAAAAATGAAAAATATATTTAGACTGTACGGTCCTTGAAAGCAAGTTTTAAATTAATCTCTAATGTATATTCCTGTAACATTGCATTTTTATCTGAGGAATTATGTTATTAAAAAATTGCTAATAAATTGCATTTCCTACAGCTCCTTTGTTCTTTGGATTCTCTATCTATTCTAGAGGTTTGGAAGGCATCACAAAGCAGAGGTGTAAATCCAATACTTGCATAAGTATAGCCAACAATTTAAACCACCTATTTCTTTAACGGTTCACCCAGAAAATAAATTCCACCTGTGGTTACGATGACCTTTCTGTTGTCAGTGGGAGAATCTAGAACACTGTGTCCCTGTTTCAATGTTCCTGTTCCATTCTGGAACTTCCGGGATAGGATGATGATGACATGTCATCTAGATAAGCTCACCTGCTATTCCCGCTCTGCCGATGCCAGGGTCTGAAATGACACTGTAAATGATTGACCTGTTGCCAGGCAAAACACACACACGGATATACATGTAGTGACTGTAGTGTTAGTTAGACATAAAACCCTTGGCCAGTGGGTTACAGACTCCAAAACTGGCCCCACGTTGTATAATCAGTTAAAATAACTTTATATAAGCCTTGAACACAAACATTTCACTTGAGGTACATTATTCGTCCAGAGCGCCAACTTGGGGCTATGCAGGCACTGTGGACTATGTGGCTCTGGGGTTAAACCATTGCCATGCAACCCAGAGGTTGAACGTTTAAATCTTAGCTCTTGTGCTTTTGCATACAACTCTGCATCTCTCAATGTCAAATGTACAACGAGAAGCAGTCAAAAGTGTTCGTCTGGGGCTCTGGGGTTAAACTCCTGCCTCGTACCACAGATGTTGTGGGTTCAAACCTCAACTCTTACACTTCAGTGTGGATTTCTGCAACTCTCAATGTCAAAAAGAGAAGAGCAGTAAGCGTGAAGGAGTCTGTGGCTCTGGTGTAAAGGGTTGCAGGTTCAAACCCAGCTCTGGATCAGGATGTGTTGTGGCCATGAACTCCGCTGCAGAGTGAGTCAGGGCCACTAGGAGGAGTGGCTGCCACACCAAACATCATTACAGGCCAGTGGTGTGTTGGCTGGAAGGGGGTGGTTCAATCCTGGGGTTCCTGAACTGTAACCTGCAGTGTTTAGGGAAGAAAACTGCTGAAAAAAAACCTGACTGTTTTTAAATAAAGGACCACCACTTTTGGCAGGAGATTGTCTCTAGAACCACTGCTCTTCACAGGAGTGACCCCAAGTATTCACCCCCCGTGAGTTCTGACCATCTTTCAACTATCAGCCAAATAACACTCATGGGCTCTGTCTTGGTTTGAACCAACAACCCTGTGATTCAGGGGTGAGATCCTTACACCAGGGCCACAGGCCATTCACACCTCTTCGTATGTTTGACGTTGAGAGTTGTACAAAAGACAAGTACTGAACTCATGACCTATTGTTTAAAACCTTAAATCTAAAGTGGTCAGTATTGCAGAACCAAGTATTCAGGTCAGGAATTACTCTGGCCCTAACTAATGACCTAAGAGTGTACACCTCACAAGACAAGTCTGTGTACATCAGAGAGCAGAGTTTTAATGACAGCTGTAACATGGATGAGGGTGAAAACCACACATACAACAACGTGTTTTCAGACCTCCTAAACATTATTGCAACGTCCAAGTACATAAATTACACAGAGTATAGTGCACATGAACTGTCCAGCATTTGATGACTCCAGAAGATTTGGTTACATGTGGTTAAAGAAACTCTACAAAATATGATTGGTGAATGTGCTAAACTGTGAAGGCATACGATTGCAGTTCTGCACAGAAACAATGTGCACGTCGGCGCACAATGACGTGTAGTGTGTCCATTGTGTAAAATAACATACATATTAATCACTTTGACACGACTGATGACATTGCAGCTATACGATAACACATCATCAGCCAAAAATTATTCCGAAATGTTTCTTCTTGATAGTTCCGGCGTCAGACATTTGGCATAGAAAAACAATCATTGGATAAATGACAGGGTGTTCCGTTTTATAGTCGCCATCATTCAACTCTCTAGTCCGCCATCGACTAGACTGTTGACGATGAGAGCTTCATTCATTGATTCAGCTGTATGCTTTAAAGCCACAGTGCCGTTTAGTCTTCTACAGCTTGTGGGAGGGGCTTAGGCCCCATTTTGGTCCAATCATTCAAAGACTTCCTGGTCTGCGTTCAGCACTCTGGATTCCCCATGGTTCAGGACAAAGAAGTGGTCCACGTTCAACCCATTCTTCTCCATGGCCTCCCTGAGTCTCACTGGAGGCTCTAAGTAATACTGACACAGACAGACAGAGAGACAGAGATGGATGTTAGCCAGTATTAAATAAAGTGAAAGGAAAGAGGCATGAATGATATAAGCCAGTCGCTTCCTCGCGTTTCTCGCTCTCTCTCCTTCCAATGAAGGAGAGTCAGAGAGAGACAGAGAGAGAAAGTGTGTGAGAGAGACGGTGAGAGAGGGAGATGGTGAGAGAGAGAGACTGAGAAAGTGTGTGTGTGAGAGAGAGAGGGTGAGAGAGCGAGAATTGAATTGAGAGAGAGAGACGGTGAGAGAGAGAGAGAAAGAGAGACGTGAGAGAGAATTGAATTGAGAGACAGACTGTGAGAGAGAGACGGTGAGAGAGAGGGTGAGAGAGAGAAAATGGGTGAGAGAGAGACAGTGAGAGAGAGAGAATGATAGGTTTAGGAGAGGCCAGTACATAGACTCCAGGGTTTAGGAGAGGCCAGTACATAGACTCCAGGGTTTAGGAGAGGCCAGTACATAGACTCCAGGGTTTAGGAGAGGCCAGTACATAGACTCCAGGGTTTAGGAGAGGCCAGTACATAGACTCCAGGGTTTAGGAGAGGACAGAACATAGACTCCAGGGTTTAGGAGAGGACAGTACATAAACTCCAGGGTTTAGGAGTGGACAGTACATAGACTCCAGGGTTTAGGAGAGGCCAGTACATAGACTCCAGGGTTTAGGAGAGGCCAGTACATAGACTCCAGGGTTTAGGAGAGGCCAGTACATAAACTCCAGGGTTTAGGAGAGGCCAGTACATAGACTCCAGGGTTTAGGAGAGGCCAGTACATAGACTCCAGGGTTTAGGAGAGGCCAGTACATAAACTCCAGGGTTTAGGAGTGGACAGTACATAGACTCCAGGGTTTAGGAGAGGCCAGTACATAGACTCCAGGGTTTAGGAGAGGCCAGTACATAGACTCCAGGGTTTAGGAGAGGCCAGTACATAGACTCCAGGGTTTAGGAGAGGCCAGTACATAGACTCCAGGGTTTAGGAGAGGCCAGTACATAGACTCCAGGGTTTAGGAGAGGACAGTACATAGACTCCAGGGTTTAGGAGAGGCCAGTACATAGACTCCAGGGTTTAGGAGAGGCCAGTACATAGACTCCAGGGTTTAGGAGAGGCCAGTACATAGACTCCAGGGTTTAGGAGAGGCCAGTACATAAACTCCAGGGTTTAGGAGAGGCCAGTACATAGACTCCAGGGTTTAGGAGAGGCCAGTACATAGACTCCAGGGTTTAGGAGAGGCCAGTACATAAACTCCAGGGTTTAGGAGTGGACAGTACATAGACTCCAGGGTTTAGGAGAGGCCAGTACATAGACTCCAGGGTTTAGGAGAGGCCAGTACATAAACTCCAGGGTTTAGGAGAGGCCAGTACATAAACTCCAGGGTTTAGGAGAGGCCAGTACATAGACTCCAGGGTTTAGGAGTGGACAGTACATAGACTCCAGGGTTTAGGAGAGGCCAGTACATAAACTCCAGGGTTTAGGAGTGGACAGTACATAGACTCCAGGGTTTAGGAGAGGCCAGTACATAGACTCCAGGGTTTAGGAGAGGCCAGTACATAGACTCCAGGGTTTAGGAGAGGCCAGTACATAGACTCCAGGGTTTAGGAGAGGCCAGTACATAAACTCCAGGGTTTAGGAGTGGACAGTACATAGACTCCAGGGTTTAGGAGAGGCCAGTACATAGACTCCAGGGTTTAGGAGAGGCCAGTACATAGACTCCAGGGTTTAGGAGAGGCCAGTACATAGACTCCAGGGTTTAGGAGAGGCCAGTACATAAACTCCAGGGTTTAGGAGAGGCCAGTACATAGACTCCAGGGTTTAGGAGAGGCCAGTACATAGACTCCAGGGTTTAGGAGAGGCCAGTACATAGACTCCAGGGTTTAGGAGAGGCCAGTACATAGACTCCAGGGTTTAGGAGAGGCCAGTACATAGACTCCAGGGTTTAGGAGAGGCCAGTACATAGACTCCAGGGTTTAGGAGAGGCCAGTACATAGACTCCAGGGTTTAGGAGAGGCCAGTACATAGACTCCAGGGTTTAGGAGAGGCCAGTACATAGACTCCAGGGTTTAGGAGAGGACAGAACATAGACTCCAGGGTTTAGGAGAGGACAGTACATAAACTCCAGGGTTTAGGAGTGGACAGTACATAGACTCCAGGGTTTAGGAGAGGCCAGTACATAGACTCCAGGGTTTAGGAGAGGCCAGTACATAGACTCCAGGGTTTAGGAGAGGCCAGTACATAAACTCCAGGGTTTAGGAGAGGCCAGTACATAGACTCCAGGGTTTAGGAGAGGCCAGTACATAGACTCCAGGGTTTAGGAGAGGCCAGTACATAAACTCCAGGGTTTAGGAGTGGACAGTACATAGACTCCAGGGTTTAGGAGAGGCCAGTACATAGACTCCAGGGTTTAGGAGAGGCCAGTACATAAACTCCAGGGTTTAGGAGAGGCCAGTACATAAACTCCAGGGTTTAGGAGAGGCCAGTACATAGACTCCAGGGTTTAGGAGAGGCCAGTACATAAACTCCAGGGTTTAGGAGAGGACAGCACGTGAAACTACAGAGGCTTTTAGAGCTGCTTGCTGCCTCCCTCAGCAGAAACGTCAGACAGACAAAAGGTTATCTTTCAAAGCCTGCCAACAGGACAACTGCTGTCGGCAAACAAACTACTTGTTTCAACATCCCAGAATAGAGGTGTCTGAACTAAATAAAGTCCAATAATTCTCCATAAACAAGTAAACTCGTATGTCCCTGTGTGTTGCTTTCTGCACGAATTTAAGAGAACGGTCCGTCTTAAAAACGGTTTTACCAGAAAAGCCATCTGCTGAGGCATGACCAAAGCATCAGGGGAAAGTTTAATGATATCACAGTTAATCGATGGTTCCTCTTTTACGACCAACAAAACATCTTCCTCTGCATTTCCAAAAACGTGCCGACGTCAACTGAATGCAGCAGCAAGCAACATAATGGAGTTTTCACATTTATTGTGGGACGCTGAACAATCCCACCTTTGTCTTTAGGCTGAACGGTTAAAAGGGGTGTCTGACAGTGTGTTTGTTCTCATCACACAAAAGGACACAATGGCAAATATGTGTTTCTCTAAACTGAGTCCAGTCTAGAATGCAGAGGTCAGATCCGCTGTTGACGTGTTGTGATAGGGTTGATTTATTACCACGGAAGGCTAGTTTTCCTGACCTTCGGTCTCCAATTTCAGCTGGGAGGCAGAGCAAATGTATTCTTCCTGATCATTAGATTCAGAGAATCCCACTGGATAGGCCATGCATCTCTGATGTGAGGTGACATGCCTTAGGTTTTGGATTGATGCTAACAACTGATAATTGACACCAAAAATATGTTTTACAGCAGGTACCTACAGTACAGTGCCTTGCAAACATATTCATCCCCCTTGACGTTTTTCCAATTTTGTTGCACTACAACTTGTAATTTAATTTGATTTTTATTTGGATTTCATGTAATGGACATACACAACATTTTCCAAATTGGTGAAGTGAAATGCAAAAAATTACTTGTTTCAAAAAAAAATTACTAAATAAATAACGGAAAAGTGGTGCGTGCATATGTATTCACCCCCTTTGCTATGAAGCCCCTAAATAAGATCTGGTGCAACCAATTACCTTCAGAAGTCACATAATTAGTTCAATAAAGTCCACCTGTGTGCAATCTAAGTGTCACATGATCTCAGTATATATACACACCTGTTCTGAAAGGCCCCAGAGTCTGCAACACCACTAAGCAAGGGGCACCACCATGCAAGCAGCACCATGAAGACCAAGGAGCTCTCCAAACAGGTCAGGGACAAAGTTGTGGAGAAGTACAGGTCAGGGTTGGGTTATAAAAAAATATCAAAAACTTTGAACATCCCACGGAGCACCATTAAATCCATTATTAAAAAATTGAAAGAATATGGCACCACAACAAACTGTCCAAGAGAGGGCCGCCCACCAAAACTCACGGACCAGGCAAGGAGGGCATTAATCAGAGAGGCAACAAAGAGACCAAAGATAACCTTGAAGGAGCTGCAAAGCACCACAGCGGAGATTGGAGTATCTGTCCATAGGACCACCTTAAACCGTATATTTTTATTTTTAATTTTTTAGTAATTTAGTAGACGCTCTTATCCAGAGCGACTTACAGTTAGTGAGTGCATACATTTTTCATACTTGCCTCCCGTGGGAATCGAACCCACAACTATGGCGTTGCAAGTGCCATGCTCTACCACAGAGTTGGGCTTTACGGATGAGTGGCCAGAAAAAAGCCATTGCTTAAAGAAAAAAAATAAGCAAACACGTTTGGTGTTCGCCAAAAGGCATGTGGGAGACTCCCCAAACATATGGAAGAAGGTACTCTGGTCAGATGAGACTAAAATAGAGCTTTTTGGCCATTAAGGAAAACGCTATGTCTGGCGCAAACCCAACACCTCTCATCACCCCGAGAACACCATCCCCACAGTGAAGCATGGTGGTGGCAGCATCATGCTGTGGGGATGTTTTTCCATCGGCAGGGACTGGGAAACTGGTCAGAATTGAAGGAATGATGGATGGCGCTAAATACATGGAAATTCTTGAGGGAAACCTGTTTCAGTCTTCCAGAGATTTGAGACTGGGACGGAGGTTCACCTTCCAGTAGGACAATGACCCTAAGCATACTGCTAAAGCAACACTCAAGTGGTTTAAGGAGAAACATTTAAATGTCTTGGAATGGCCTAGTCAAAGCCCAGACCTCAAACCAATTGAGAATCTGTGGGATGACTTAAAGATTACTGTACACCAGCGGAACCCATCCAACTTGAAGGAGCTGGAGCAGTTTTGCCTTGAAGAAAAGCCAAAAATCCCAATGGCTAGATGTGCCAAGCTTATAGAGACATACCCCAAGAGACTTGCAGCTGTAATTGCTGCAAAAGGTGGCTCTACAAAGTATTGACTTTGGGGGGGGTGAATAGTTATGCACGCTCAAGTTCAGTTTTTTTGTCTTATTTCTTGTTTGTTTCACAATAAAACATATTTTGCATCTTCAAAGTGGTAGGCATGTTGTGTAAATCAAATGATACAAACCCCTAAAAAAAATCAATTTTAATTCCAGGTTGTAAGGCAACAAAATAGGAAAAATGCCAAGGGGGGGGGTGAATACTTGCGCAAGCCATTGTACGCCATATAAAAACAGATCCATTCGATCACCCATTCATAACTGTTAATGCTCACCTCGTAAGCTAAAGCGAAGGTTCCCCAGTGAATAGCCAGGGAGTGTCTGGCCTGGATGTCTTTGTGGATCTCCACAGCCTCCTCTGGGTCCACATGCTGTCCACGCATTACATCTCTGAGGGAGGAGAAACATGGAGGAAAATTGGCTTTTTGTGGGTTTACCTAATGAAGGTTTAACAAACTTAGTATTTATTAAAAGTAAACTGAAGTTCACTAAAGTTAATCAAGTTGAGGGGTATCTAATACTACGGTCCACGGTCCAACCCTTCCCCTAGAGAGCTACTGGACATGCAGGCTTTTGATTTTCTAAACCTGATTCAGTTCATCAAGGGTCCTGATGAACAGCTGATTAGATAAAAGCAGGGTTGGAACAAAAACCTGCACTCCCAGTGGCTCTCCACGGGGAGGTTTGGACACCGTTGTACTAAAGCAATCACAGCTGCGCAGGACAGGTGTACACTAGTTTCATACCTGGGCAGGTACGCTCCGATGGGTATGGCAGCCAGGTCGAAGGGCCCAAAGCGCCTCCCTATCTCCTGGAAGGAGGAGCAGTAGCCGGTGTCTCCAGCAAAGAAGAAGCGGTTACAGGGGCCCAGGACAGACCAGCTCCCCCACAGCACCCGGTTATCGTCCGTGGGGGTGCGCTTGCACCAGTGCTGCGCCGGCGTACACACAAACGTGACTTCGTCGTGACCCGGCACACAGTTCTCCTCCCACCAGTCTAACTCTATCACATTCTCACACCCGCTTTTCTGCATCCAGTCCATGAGTCCCAACGGCACAAACCATCGGAGATCCCCGCCGAACCGCTCGTTCAACTGGGTCACGGTGCCCGCATCGAGATGGTCGTAGTGGGAGTGGCTGATGACGACCGCGTCGATCCGGGGGAGTTGATCAACCGTACAAGGGGGACCCCGGTACCTCTTGGGGCCCATGAACTGTAAGGGAGATGCCCTCTGGCTGAAGATGGGGTCAGTGAGGATGACCAGGCCATCCATCTCTACCAAGACTGATGCGTGGCCTAGCCAGGTCACCCTGAGACCAGACCCCACGGCTCCTTCTGCTGCCTCCGGGACACGGAGGAACCAAGGTTCCACAACTGGAAGCTCTTTGTCTAAGACCTGAGTAGCAGAAGACACAGACTTGAATATGACTTGTTTCAGATTCATTCATGAGCTTAGAGATAGAGGTGGGTAAGAAAGGCTCCAGCACTGGAAGCTCTTTGTCTAAGACATGGAACAAAAAAGATTTCAACATTTCACTATTGCTTCGGTCATTTTCAAGTCACCAAAACAAATTAACCAATAAAAAAAAAAAACGCTCAATTTTGTTTTTCGTATTAAAACCCTTTTTCTCCGACGTGTCTCAATGAATATGACCCTGGTTGTATGATTTGTTTGAGGTTAATTTGATTAAGTTATTTCAGCATAACAATTCAAAACACAGATGACTAAACACCTTTAATACGTCCTTCCTCTTTATCAGAAAGATGATTGGAAATATAGTTCCTTTAAATATTAGGCCCTTCCTTCCTGACCACTACATGTCTATAGAGCAGAGCCCCTGTCTGAGTCGTGGGGTTTGATTGATTTACAGCCATCTAAAAATACCCTGGGTTGTTACCAGAGCACAGTGCAGTGTTTATGGAATGGGAGGCATCTTCCGGAGCTAACAGCTAACCTAACTGTGGACATGAGGCACAGCATTCAAAATCACAGTTGACAAACTCTGCCGTGCTCAGTCAAGAGATATTTAATGATAGACCTCAGGAGTCAGCGCAGACGGAACAGGTTCAGTCAGGGCAGGAGGTAATTGTTGGGTGTGGACTGTATACAGTAAAAAAGAATCATTATTCAACCTGTGGAGTTGGAGTACAGGTCTAGGCATTTGTGTGATAAGTTCCTTATAATAAAGAGTCGACAGTTTGACTGGCAATGAGTCCTATCAGGTGTGGTTTTGTGGTCTCCGTCATAGCTAGGTTTGTTTTGCAAAACGTATGAGCCGCTGTGTCTCATTAGACACAAATGGCTGTGGGTGCTAGAAATTGTGGCTCAAATGAGGGAGAAATCAAATCAAATTGTATTTGTCACATGCGCCAAATACAACAGGTGTAGACCTTACAGTGAAATGCTTACTTACAAGCCCTTAACCAACAATGCAGTTTTAAGAAAAATAAGTGTGAAGTAAAAATAGATAACAAAAAAATTTAAATAACAAATAATTAAAGAGCAGCAGTAAAATAAAATAACAGTAGCGAGGCTATATACAGGAGGTACCGGTACAGAGTCAATGTGTTAGTGGAGGTAATAACAGTAGGGAGGCTATATACAGGGGGTACCGGTACAGAGTCAATGTGTTAGTGGAGGTAATAACAGTAGGGAGGCTATATACAGGGGGTGCCGGTACAGAGTCAATGTGTTAGTGGAGGTAATAACAGTAGGGAGGCTATATACAGGGGGTACCGGTACAGAGTCAATGTGCAGGGGCACCGGTTAGTCGAGGTAATTGATGTAATATGTACATGTAGGTAGAGTTAAAGTGACTATGCATAGATAATAAACAGAGAGTAGCAGCAGCGTAAAAGAGGGGGTGGGGTGGGGGGGACAATGCAAATAGTCCGGGTAGCCATTTGATTAGCTGTTCAGGAGTCTTATGAAAGACCTATTATATACGGCAAACGTCAGAATGTGTCTCACCTCTATGGAGCTGGGTACATTACTGTGGTTCTTCTCCAGCAGGAAGAAGCGTAGCAGGGTAGAGTAGGACGGGAACTTCCATGTGGGCCAGGGGTTAGTAAAGCGGCCATGTTTGTCCCGGCTCGACCCCGTCACCTCCTCCTCCAACCGGTAGTCCAGACGGAAGCTCTTCCTCGAGGACCGGGAGGAGCTGCTCTTCCTGGAGGAGTCAATCAATCAAATGTTTTACTGCCTATTGTGTCCAGAGGGGAAATTTGGTGTGCAAGTATATATATATATATATATATATATATATATATATATATATAAAAAGAGTCCATACAGGTAGAAAAAGCACAAACGATAAAGACAAATAAAACACAGAAATATCATGCTGCAACTTCAGCAGCTGGATGGCAAGAAAGTGCATGTGAAAACTGCAAAAGGTGTTCATTGTCTATCCCTACCGAGGCCCTGAGTCCTGCAGGGTGGAGGTGGGGGGGTCGCGGGGCCGGACCACGGCCGGGGAATCCCCCTCCGTCCCTGGGGAATCACCAGGAGAGACACCCCTCTCCTCCATCAGCACCTGGTTCTCATCCACTTCTCCTCCTGCTCCTCCTCTCTCCTCCATGGGGTGACAGTGCTGGGCTCCTGGTCTGCAGGGAGGTTAATAAACAAGAAATCCAAATAAAAGCGTACACATGCTGGGGAGGGATTACACAGCTAGTAATGAAGAAAGAAAAGCCTGCACACAGTGCAGTTAGAGTCTATTTCTGTGTTTTGTCCCTGGGCCCGCACCACCATGGAGTATGGCCGACAGTTTCTTGTGCAATCGCACTTAGGAAACAGTTTAGACATGAAAGCATGCTTATTGTGACATGGTGTAACCCTGTGCAACAGTTCCAAAACAACCCCACTCAACAGCCATTACCAAGCCTGCTGTATGTGAGATGGCAGCAACGTGACTTCCACGGTCAGCTATTGTATAACGTGGGCAACCACTTTTTACTGGTTCCTACTTTGAATAAAGACACACTGTCTGCCAGACTAGCTCACAGTGGACCGCACCTTTAATATACAATTGTCTGGGTCTATTGTTTCAGCTGTATCTTATCTCCGGACAGGTGGAAAGGCTTCAGCTCAGTCCAAATGAAGAGGAAGTTACTGGCCTTCCAAATGCTAACTGACACGTACACAAGACGGCAGCCAAGTCCAGATAATCCAGGTGAAAGCTATGATCTCTTATTGTATGTGTACTTGTTAAATCCACTTCAATCAGTGTAGATGAAGGGGAGGAGACAGGTTAAAGAAGGAGTTTAAAGCTTTGAGACAATTGAGACATGGATTGTGTGTGTGTGCCATTCAGAGGATGAATGCGCAAGACAAAATAGTTAAGTGCCTTTGAACGGGGTATGGTAGTAGGTGCCAGGCGCACCGGTTTGTGTCCTGAACTGCAACGCTGCTGGGTTTTTCACGCTCAACAGTTTCCTGTGTGTATCAAGAATGGCCCACCACCCAAAGAACAACTTTGAGAAGCATTGGAGTCAACATGAGCCAGCATCCCTGTAGAATGTTTGACACCTTGTAGAGTCCATGCCCCGACGAATTGAGGCTGTTCTGAGGGCCATTTGGGGGAGGGGGGGGGGGGGTACAACTCAATATTAGGAAGGTGTTCCTAATGTTTTGTATACTCAGTGTATATGTGCCTCCTGCCAATCTATCATTAGGCTACTACAAATCTCTCTGAGCGACTGTATGGACCCTCCACTGCTACCAGGAACTATGAAGACTACAGTACAGTATGGTCCAGGTAAAGGTGGTCATAATGAATGCCTTCACACAGCCTGATCCATGTCTCCCATCCCTCTCTCAACTCCATCCCTCTGTCAACCCCATCCCTCTGTCAACCCCATCCCTCTGTCAACCCCAATCCCTCTCTCAACCCCATCCCTCTGTCAACCCCATCCCTCTGTCAACCCCATCCCTCTGTCAACTCCATCCCTCTGTCAACCCCATCCCTCTGTCAACCCCATCCCTCTGTCAACCCCATCCCTCTGTCAACCCCATCCCTCTGTCAACCCCATCCCTCTGTCAACCCCCATCCCTCTGTCAACTCCATCCCTCTCTCTCAACTCCATCCCTCTCTCAACCCCATCCCTCTCTCAACCCCATCCCTCTGTCAACTCCATCCCTCTGTCAACCCCAATCCCTCTCTCAACTCCATCCCTCTCTCAACTCCATCCCTCTCTCAACCCCATCCCTCTGTCAACCCCATCCCTCTGTCAACCCCATCCCTCTGTCAACCCCAATCCCTCTCTCAACTCCATCCCTCTGTCAACCCCATCCCTCTGTCAACCCCATCCCTCTGTCAACCCCATCCCTCTGTCAACTCCATCCCTCTGTCAACCCCATCCCTCTCTCAACTCCATCCCTCTGTCAACCCCATCCCTCTCTCAACTCCATCCCTCTCTCAACTCCATCCCTCTCTCAACCCCATCCCTCTGTCAACCCCATCCCTCTCTCAACTCCATCCCTCTGTCAACTCCATCCCTCTGTCAACCCCATCCCTCTCTCAACCCCATCCCTCTGTCAACCCCAATCCCTCTGTCAACCCCAATCCCTCTGTCAACCCCAATCCCTCTGTCAACCCCATCCCTCTGTCAACCCCATCCCTCTGTCAACCCCATCCCTCTGTCAACCCCATCCCTCTGTCAACCCCATCCCTCTCTCAACCCCATCCCTCTGTCAACCCCAATCCCTCTGTCAACCCCAATCCCTCTGTCAACCCCAATCCCTCTGTAAACCCCATCCCTCTCTCAACCCCAATCCCTCTGTCAACCCCTTCCCTCTGTCAACCCCTTCCCTCTGTCAACCCCAATCCC
This sequence comes from Coregonus lavaretus, assembly GCF_964263955.1. NCBI lineage: Eukaryota > Metazoa > Chordata > Actinopteri > Salmoniformes > Salmonidae > Coregonus > Coregonus lavaretus. The sequence goes on along the minus strand of NW_028159849.1, from coordinate 18,891 downwards.
TCTGTCAACCCCATCCCTCTCTCAACTCCATCCCTCTCTCAACCCCAATCCCTGTCAACCCCATCCCTCTGTCAACCCCATCCCTCTGTCAACCCCAATCCCTCTGTCAACCCCAATCCCTCTGTCAACCCCAATCCCTCTGTCAACCCCATCCCTCTCTCAACTCCATCCATCTCTCAACTCCATCCCTCTATCAACCCTATTCACAGCAGCTTGTGTTTTAAGGTGTAAGTACAGACTAAAGAGGCTACTGCATAGCTGTCACCTAGGCCCTATGGTGGAAGTACTGTGTAGTTGTCCACTAGTCCTATTGACTGAGTACCCTTACAACGTTCGCGCTCTATACATTTCACGTTGCCTACTGTGGAGCTCTGTTGCACGTATTGGCCTATTGAATGACTTGACTGGACCCACAATAAACCACCAGAGAAATACAACAATGTTTCTTTGTTGATCCGACCAAGAACAAAACAAAACGGATCACTAGAAAGAATTGCTGCTATATCGAGATGATTTATCGGGATAATAAGAACATTAGATAGTCAATAGAACCCTAACTAAAAAGAGAAGAAGGAATGTGGTGAAATAAGCAGAACGGAGACAGTCGATCATTCGCAGCTTGAACGGTCAACCTACGTCACAGTCACTACAACTCGGTCAATAAAATACTACCTGAAAACGTATAGAATAAGACAAGGCCGACCTGTAATTCCGTCAGTGGCGCGACATTTCTTCGGATATTGTTACAGCGAGATATCCGCAGAACAGTGTTGAAGAGTGCACTGCAAGCACGGCCAACGTCCCACCGCGCACGGTTACCAGCCTCCCAGCCAAGGCTTCTGACGTCGGTGAAAAACCCTACCATGTGACGAAATTAAAGCAGCCTAGCCTATTGAAATCCTCCTCTTTTCGATGCAAGGACCTACGTGACGAAACTCCCCATTTGATTTGCACTTGCAATGAAAATATGATTATGAAATACGTCTGAAAATAGCTTAAAACATGAGTTATTTTGCGGAATATCTAAACAAGGCCGTTGGTCGATGGTGCACGTATTAATCCATATAATAATGCTCTTACACACTCGATCTTTACCATAGTGAGCCAAGACTAACTAGCAGCTGAAAGCTCCAAACATAAATGTTGACAAGGCACAAGTTACAGTACAACGTGAATGTATGACGTCGCAACGTTTTGGAACGTTCAGATAGAGATAGGCTATGTAGAACAAACATTGATTCCTTATGTAGAATAAGAATCACATCGGCTCTATTCCTGACATTTCTATCTGCAACGTTCGAGAACATGACTCTGTTTCGCCTATTGGGCGTGTTTCCGTAAGTGAGCTAGGAGTGCATACATTTTAGCAAGTAAAGCAACCGGAACAGTAGTGCCGAGTAGTTTGTCTTCTGTTGAATGAGATGTGCACTTAAAATATGATACATTGAAACCCTATTTAAAAGTTGTTTTGTAGGCTGACAAATAATCACCTTGACAAAATTCCCTTCGCTGTTTTCAGAACACATGCGGCTCGGTGAATAGACCTCGAAAGTAGAGTTTTCCAAACATGTGGAAGCAGCCATAGCCTGAATGCGTTAGTTAGTAGACTTTTTCTAGTTGGCCTAGCCATAATTGCTTAGACTAAAATTATAGAAACATCAAGCTAGTATTCGGTTTACAAAAGGAACTCTTCAAAGTTGGTCACGGTCACTTTGGTGTACAGTTGGTTAGCTACTTCCGAACATTGCATGGTCACGCATTTAAAGAAACAGCCATGTTGGTAAGGTGAATTTCAATATCACTTGGCATTAAAAACATAGATTTATAAAAAGTTGCAAATATGTACATCAGTGCCCTTTTACCAGGCAAATGTTATAATCCAAAGCTTAGATTTCTTATTTGTCAGAAGTCCAAACTCTTTCCTATGGCAGCTTCTGGTAATGTAGCCCATCTGATCATTCAAACACCCCCTTCTCTTTCTCCCCCCAACACTCTGGATTCTCCATGGTTCAGGACAAAGAAGTGCTCCACATTCAACCCATTCTTCTCCATAGCCACCCGGAGGCTCACTGGAGGCTCTAAGTAATACTGAGAGAGAGAGAAAGAGAGACTGGGAAAATTGGAAAACTAACTAAAAAAACCCACACGAAGAGTTATCTATCCAAAATGGAGATGTATGGATAAACCACTTCTCCAATCTTTTTAGCCCTATAACTGTGGGGATCTATTTTCTTATAACTAGATGTGATGCCTAGCTTAGAAAGAATACATTAATGATTAAACATAATAGGTTTGTACTGTACTGATATAGATTGTTTAATATAACGAGCTGTGATTAATGTGGGGAACTGTTAGGGGGTAGGCTGAGATAAGACTTGTGTCTCACATACACACACACTGCCTCTTTGTTAAACCGCTCAAGGACATGTGTTCTGCTACAAAGATGTCTGAGGTTGCTGACTCGAGACAAGTTGTGGAGATAACAACTAATGCCTGGCAACAGTGAAGCGCCAAGGGGCTGGGACCAGCCTGTGCGCCAACGATAGGCTGAGTAAGTCTAAACCACGCTCAGTCTCTACTCTGATAGGCCAGCAGGGAGCGGGAACTATCTCTGTCAGAGTATTTAAAGAAGAACTTATAACAATGGCTCAGTTCTCTGTCTGCCCTGCATGGTTTTTCAGTGGGCCCGTATATACGAACATCATATTTACCAATTCAAGTGTTTGCATTAATTAAAATACTAGTCTATTTTAGAAGACGTGTATTGACCTCTTTTTGTTCCTATACCAGATTTGAATTGACGCAACTTAACATACAGCAAAAAAATATACATGATCAAATAAAAATCTTAGATCCAACTATTAAAGACTACCAGAACCTACTGGATTCTCCAATTACATTGAAAGAACTACAGGACAAAATACAAACCCTCCAACCCAAAAAGGTATGTGGTGTTGATGGTATCCTAAATGAAATGATAAAATATACAGACCACAAATTCCAATTGGTTATACTTAAACTCTTTAACATCATCCTCAACTCTGGCATCTTCCCCAATATTTGGAACCAAGGACTGATCACCCCAATCCACAAAAATGGAGACAAATTTGACCCCAATAACTACCGTGGGATATGCATCAACAGCAACCATGGGAAAATCCTCTGCATTATCATTAACAGCAGACTTGTACATTTCCTCAGCGAAAACAATGTACTGAGCAAATGTCAAATTGGCTTTTTACCAAATTACCGTATGACAGACCATGTGTATTCACCCTGCACACCCTAATTGACAAACGGAATGGAAGACCCAGAGTTACCTCTGCTGCAGAGGATAAGTTCATTAGAGTTACCTCTCCTGCACCTTATCCTGGTCCAGTGAAGAGTTCTCTCCTGCACCTTATCCTGGTCCAGTGAAGAGTTCTCTCCTGCACCTTATCCTGGTCCAGTGAAGAGTTCTCTCCTGTACCTTATCCTGGTCCAGTGAAGAGTTCTCTTCTGCACCTTATCATGGTCCAGTGTAGAGTTCTCTCCTGCACCTTATCATGGTCCAGTGAAGAGTTCTCTCCTGCACCTTATCATGGTCCAGTGAAGTGTTCGCTCCTGCACCTTATCCTGGTCCAGTGAAGAGTTCTCTCCTGCACGGATTAGACAGGAGCTAAGACTACCTTTTAACAATGCCCTCCTTATATATGGTAAGACCAGCCTTTCCGGCGGGGCTCTCCCTAAAGTATCTTTTTTTTCTTCTTCAGACAATTCTTCCTCATTGCACCTTATTATTCAGAGTTAAGACTGTCCATACAAATTATTGCCCACACTTACTGCCGTCACTAACTAGACAGTTGCACTGCATGTCCATTCCGTTACCACCAGGTGTCACTCTCCTTCCTTCAATACTGTATTTGAGTGCTGAAACACAAGATAAAACCGAAGCAACACAATAGGCTATCGATGATAATTATGACACAAATAGTAAACAGACCAGCAGAGGCAACACTTAGTCCCGTTTCTTTATTAGTATTTTGCCATGCTACAAACGAATAGGGTGCTGTTGGCAGTGATGGAATATGTATTAAGAATGATGTGGACGTCTAAATACGCAGTATGGTTTTTCCTCTGGTCAAAAAATACTAACATTTTGGTAAACATATATTTCCATACCTGAAAAATGCAAATATCAAAATCTCTCCCCCCCCCCCCCCCCCCCCTCAATATAAAGTCCATACACTACTATGGCATTATGTTTTTAAACAGTAGACCCACTGGGCACACACTGGTTGAATCAATGTTGTTTCCACGTCTTTTCAATGAAATTACGTTCAACCAACGTGGAATAGACGTTGAATTGACGTCTGTGCCCAGTGAGTAATTAATTGTTTAATCCACTGCATAGTCCTTTATAGTGTCTGGTGGTCTGAGACCAAAACAGAGGAAATAAGTAATGTTTACATCGTAAATGGAACCAATGGAACGCATTCTGGAACTCTGTGACAATCATCATACTCTAGAATAGAAAAAAAAAGGAGTTTGGCAAATAATCCATTGTTTCCGCTAACAGTTCATTTCTTTAATAAACAATATCTATTAAACTACTTTTTGTACAATTCCTATAGTTTATTAACTCTTTTAAATGTAGGTAGAAAAAAATATAATGCAAGTTAGAACATATAATAATAATTTGTACAATATGATACAGTGAGATAACAGGTAACAGAAGATGACACTTTGGAACCCACACTCCTCCTATGAAACATGGTTGACTGACAGCGTTGTGTGATAAACGCTTTGGTTTTTGTTTTCCTTGTTCACGACAATGTTTCGAATGACACTTCAGACTGAACTAAGACCACCAACAACCACCAGAGGGCCCTGTACAAGTTGAGTATTGTTTGCAGGGTGGGCGTGTATTTCCCTTTCAGTTCTGTCAATCCAGCAAGCAAACTGAAATTCCAACTGACTTTCTGAATTGACCCAATAGTGAAGTAATTGGGACCCCAACCCTGATGGAATGAACCCGGAGCATGAAGATGCCATACAAGCATACCAATGGTATGATTTGGGTACTTTCAGTACAGCCAAACACATTATTACAGCATCATTGTGGCCATCATATAATTTGGCATTCATACATACCCACTGTCTGTCTGTATTTAATAGTGGCTAAAGTGACTCTGTAGTGTACCAAGAAGTGTGCCCTAAGACATGGCTGAAGACTCCAGGCTCGGGGTCAATTCCATTCCGTCAATTCAGAAAATTAACCCAATTCCACATTTTCCTCATTGAAGAGAATTTGAATTTCGGTGTACTTCCTGAATTGACTGGGAATGAAATGGAATTGAGCCCAACCCTGGTGGGTCCAGTAATGTTAGACGCCATAGGAATCTACAACCATTAGGGCAACACGGAAGTGAGCTTCAGATACCGACATGAGTGTTTACTCTGAGACCATTTGAGTTTACGATCAGCACTATAAAGGATTCGTACCAAGAGAGATTGGTGATGAGGTCCGTCATTCAAAGAGACCTCACTGTTTGTCACATCACCCACCGCAAGCTAAACTTACACAGGCACTGGAATAAAGGTGGCCTGGGCACCAGTCTGTTTGTGCCGTCATGCCAACTCCCTGTCACTCATCGTTTGGCTTGACCATGACAGCAATGGAGTAGACACAGAGCACAGACAGATCTGTGACCAGGCTAGAATTAAAGGTGTTTCACTCCTTCTTTAATTAGTTAACGGTATCAAATGACCTCAGGAATAAAAATAGTGTTATATTGGTGAGTACCTGATCTACCATCGTTGCCTTTCAGGTAAGCTTTCAGTATAGCCTGGGTACCGGTCTCGTTTGTGCCATCGTGCCACTCCTTGTCATTACAAAGACTGCACAAACAGATGTGGGACCAGGCTACTTTCAGGACACAGTGTAACTTCCTTGTGAAGTAATAAGACATTAAAACATCTGCAGCCCTTCTGTCTTCAAATGTGTTTTTCATTCAGTTTGTAGGTATAACAAAGTATGACAGCATCAACATCAAGGGTCAGGTCCAGGTGCAACTGAAGAAGACGACAGTGGTTCCGCGTCCCAAATCACACCCTATTCCCTATGTAGTGCACTCATTTTGACCAGAGCCCTATGGGTCCTGGGTCGTTATGCATTAAGCATCTCAGAGTAGAAGTGCTGATCTAGGCTCAGGTCCCCCCCTGTCCACGTCATCTGATTCCTTACGGGTCTAAAAGGTCAAACTGATTTTAGATCAGCGCTCCTACTCTGAGACACTTTTATGAATAGTCCTGGTCAAAAGTAGTGCACTATATAGGGAACAGGGTGCCATTTCAGATGCAGACAGTGCTTGGTAGGCTAGGTATGCTAAGTGTCGTGAAGCTCACATAGGAAGGTCAGTACTGTTGTGTCGGGTTTTCCTAGAGGTACCGTCGTCACGGGGCAGTGCTTTCTGAAGACTCGACATGGCCGCCGTGCGCTCGATGTCGATCATGGCGTACAGTTCGGTCCGCCGCGTTGGGGTGGAAGGGGGGAGGAGGAGACCGCCCAGGCCGACACCACAGGGAGTGGTGGGGGTCTTGGGCGTCTGCGGCCCACTGGAGTCCGAGCCCTTCTCCATCTCAACCTCAATGTAGTTCAGCTGCCTCAAGGGATCCAACCCCAACCCACCCGGTCCACCCGTCAATCGCCCCGACCGGAAGTCAAAGTTAAAGACGGTGGGAGTCGAACAGACGCCGCTAGAGTCCCGCCCCCGCGGAAGGATCCGCGCAGAGTCCAGTTTGGCGCTGAGCGAGACGTTTACATTCTCTGTGTTGACGTAATTGTGCATGGGGTCCAGACCCAGACCGTGGTGATGAAGGTGGGGGTGAGGATGATGATGATGGTGGTGAGGATGATGGTGGTGGTTGTGGTAGCCGTTAAGGGAGGGGGTCTTTGGTCCGTATCCGTGATACACCTCCTCTTCATCCTCCTCGTCACCCTCAGAGAAGCGCCTGGCCGTCTCCCACACCGGAGGCAGCGCCGGAAGGTTCTCGTAGTTAAGGAGCGCCGTGCGCCGCTGGGCGGAGTTGTTGGCGTTGTGGGAGGAGTCAGGGAGAGGGATGGCGGCGCGGTTACGCCGGGGGTTGGGGGCTGGAACAGGGACAGGGGTGGAGACGTAAGGATGGGTGGTGTTGCCGTTGTGGTGCTCATAGGTGGAGATGGTGCTGGGTTTGGCTCCTGGTTGAGGTGGAGGGTTAGGGTTAGGAGGAAGAGGGGGAGGGGGGGCGTCTTTGCGTTCATCACTGTCATACCCCGTATCACAGTCTCCTGCCTGGAGACCCAGGGTGGAGCCCACCACACAGCCGTTCCCATTCCCGTTCAGACCCCCAGAGGGAGCTGCCGAGCTGGGCTCACCGTTAGACCCAGACACCCCAAGCACCATCTCTCCATCCCCAGACCCCCTAGACTCAGCCTCCCCGTCCCCATCCCCATCCCCTCTGGAACCAGCCTCCCTGTCCCCATCCCCACGGGTCTGCTTCTGCCTCCTCTGAGCCGGTGTGGGACCGAGGATAAATGTAACCCCTTCTGGCTCCAGCAGCACCTGAGGCTCTGTGTCCATGTCTGTCTCCGTGGGTGACGGAGGGGCGGTGGCTAGCGAGGAGGTCGTCTCCGGATTGGACAGCCGCAGCTCCAAGGGGGTGTGGCTGCTGGGGCGAGTGCGAAGGTCATCCCGTACACCAGACGTGTTGACATAGGTGTGGACCTGAGAGAGAGAGAGAGAGGGAGAGAGTTTAAAAACACACACTGACACATTCCACTGCTCTGCCTGGATCAGTAACATCTTCAAACTAAATACAAAGACAAAATAACAACTCATTGAGAAAATAATCTGATCATACAGCAACAAGAAAGTCAATGCTTCTTAGTCAGTGGCTTTGAATGCATCGATAATAACAGTTATCCACAGGGGTCCATGACTAAAGGGGGGTGTTCTCACCGACTGGTCCGAGGCCAGGAGAGGGTGCGTTGACTCCTCTCCCACAGAGGGCAGCCTGGCGCTGCCCACAGAAGGGTGTCGGCTAGAAGGGCGCGACGAGGCCTCCCCAAACGACGGGTAGCGTCCTATACCGTTTGGTAACGTGGGTACAGAGTAGCCTTGAGCTGGGAAGAGGAGAGACATACGATTCATACAATGTGTTTGTGTGACAGGTCTAACTAGTAGGAGTGAGTGTGACAGGTCTAACTGGTAGGAGTGAGTGTGACAGGTCTAACTAGTAGGAGTGAGTGTAACAGGTCGTACTAGTAGGAGTGAGTGTAACAGGTCGTACTAGTAGGAGTGAGTGTGACAGGTCTAACTAGTAGGAGTGAGTGTGACAGGTCGTACTAGTAGGAGTGAGTGTGACAGGTCTAACTGGTAGGAGTGAGTGTAACAGGTCTAACTAGTAGGAGTGAGTGTGACAGGTCTAACTAGTAGGAGTGAGTGTGACAGGTCGTACTAGTAGGAGTGAGTGTGACAGGTCTAACTGGTAGGAGTGAGTGTGACAGGTCTAACTGGTAGGAGTGAGTGTGACAGGTCTAACTAGTAGGAGTGAGTGTGACAGGTCTAACTGGTAGGAGTGAGTGTGACAGGTCTAACTGGTAGGAGTGAGTGTAACAGGTCTAACTGGTAGGAGTGAGTGTGACAGGTCTAACTGGTAGGAGTGAGTGTGACAGGTCTAACTGGTAGGAGTGAGTGTAACAGGTCTAACTGGTAGGAGTGAGTGTGACAGGTCTAACTAGTAGGAGTGAGTGTAACAGGTCGTACTAGTAGGAGTGAGTGTAACAGGTCGTACTAGTAGGAGTGAGTGTAACAGGTCGTACTAGTAGGAGTGAGTGTAACAGGTCGTACTAGTAGGAGTGAGTGTAACAGGTCTAACTGGTAGGAGTGAGTGTGACAGGTCTAACTGGTAGGAGTGAGTGTGACAGGTCTAACTAGTAGGAGTGAGTGTAACAGGTCGTACTAGTAGGAGTGAGTGTAACAGGTCGTACTAGTAGGAGTGAGTGTAACAGGTCGTACTAGTAGGAGTGAGTGTAACAGGTCGTACTAGTAGGAGTGAGTGTAACAGGTCTAACTGGTAGGAGTGAGTGTGACAGGTCTAACTGGTAGGAGTGAGTGTGACAGGTCTAACTAGTAGGAGTGAGTGTAACAGGTCATACTAGTAGGAGTGAGTGTAACAGGTCTAACTGGTAGGAGTGAGTGTGACAGGTCGTACTAGTAGGAGTGAGTGTAACAGGTCGTACTAGTAGGAGTGAGTGTAACAGGTCGTACTAGTAGGAGTGAGTGTAACAGGTCTAACTGGTAGGAGTGAGTGTGACAGGTCTAACTAGTAGGAGTGAGTGTAACAGGTCGTACTAGTAGGAGTGAGTGTAACAGGTCGTACTAGTAGGAGTGAGTGTAACAGGTCTAACTGGTAGGAGTGAGTGTGACAGGTCGTACTAGTAGGAGTGAGTGTAACAGGTCGTACTAGTAGGAGTGAGTGTAACAGGTCGTACTAGTAGGAGTTAGTGTAACAGGTCTAACTGGTAGGAGTGAGTGTGACAGGTCTAACTAGTAGGAGTGAGTGTAACAGGTCGTACTAGTAGGAGTGAGTGTGACAGGTCTAACTGGTAGGAGTGAGTGTGACAGGTCTAACTAGTAGGAGTGAGTGTAACAGGTCGTACTAGTAGGAGTGAGTGTAACAGGTCGTACTAGTAGGAGTGAGTGTAACAGGTCGTACTAGTAGGCGTGAGTGTAACAGGTCTAACTGGTAGGAGTGAGTGTGACAGGTCTAACTAGTAGGAGTGAGTGTAACAGGTCGTACTAGTAGGAGTGAGTGTAACAGGTCGTACTAGTAGGAGTGAGTGTAACAGGTCGTACTAGTAGGAGTGAGTTTAACAGGTCTAACTGGTAGGAGTGAGTGTGACAGGTCTAACTAGTAGGAGTGAGTGTGACAGGTCTAACTAGTAGGAGTGAGTGTAACAGGTCTAACTAGTAGGAGTGAGTGTGACAGGTCTAACTGGTAGGAGTGAGTGTAACAGGTCGTACTAGTAGGAGTGAGTGTGACAGGTCTAACTAGTAGGAGTGAGTGTAACAGGTCTTACCAGTAGCAGTGTGAGGTGTGCAGGGCAGCTCAGCCTCAATAGACCCTATAGGGTTGACCTCCACCACCTGCTCCTCCACTACGCTGATGCTGTTGTTGTGCATGATGTCCTGCAGCATGTTGAAGATCTCCTCCGCCCGCACACACTTGAACGCAAAGATACCTGCAGGGAGAGAGACACCAATGGTTAGACTCTGATTCACACACAGTGAAACCCCAAGTCACCGCTCACCACCCTAAAACACCCTCAAACACCAGGGGGCAAGTTTACACCAACAACTACAGGAGTCACTATAACACCATCACCATCAACCAACCAATCAATCAACCAATCAATCAATTTAGTACACTGTTACCATCAGACCAGCTAGAGAGAACAGGTAGGTACCATACAGCTATACCATACAGGTACCAGGTCAGCAATACCATACAGGTACCGGGTCAGCAATACCATACAGGTACCGGGTCAGCAATACCATACAGATACCGGGTCAGCAATACCATACAGGTACCGGGTCAGCTATACCATACAGGTAACGGGTCAGCTATACCATACAGGTACCGGGTCAGCAATACCATACAGGTACCGGGTCAGCAATACCATACAGGTATCGGGTCAGCAATACCATACAGATACCGGGTCAGCAATACCATACAGGTACCGGGTCAGCAATACCATACAGGTACCGGGTCAGCAATACCATACAGGTACCGGGTCAGCAATACCATACAGATACCGGGTCAGCAATACCATACAGGTACCGGGTCAGCAATACCATACAGGTACCGGGTCAGCAATACCATACAGGTACCGGGTCAGCAATACCATACAGGTACCGGGTCAGCAATACCATACAGGTACCGGGTCAGCAATACCATACAGGTATCGGGTCAGCAATACCATACAGCTACCGGGTCAGCAATACCATACAGGTACCGGGTCAGCAATACCATACAGGTACCGGGTCAGCAATACCATACAGGTACCGGGTCAGCAATACCATACAGATACCGGGTCAGCAATACCATACAGGTACCGGGTCAGCAATACCATACAGGTACCGGGTCAGCAATACCATACAGGTACCGGGTCAGCAATACCATACAGGTACCGGGTCAGCAATACCATACAGGTACCGGGTCAGCAATACCATACAGGTACCGGGTCAGCAATACCATACAGGTACCGGGTCAGCAATACCATACAGGTACCGGGTCAGCAATACCATACAGGTACCGGGTCAGCTATACCATACAGGTACCGGGTCAGCAATACCATACAGGTACCGGGTCAGCAATACCATACAGGTACCGGGTCAGCTATACCATACAGGTACCGGGTCAGCTATACCATACAGGTACCGGGTCAGCAATACCATACAGGTACCGGGTCAGCAATACCATACAGGTACCGGGTCAGCTATACCATACAGGTACCGGGTCAGCAATACCATACAGGTACCGGGTCAGCAATACCATACAGGTACCGGGTCAGCAATACCATACAGGTACCGGGTCAGCAATACCATACAGGTACCGGGTCAGCAATACCATACAGGTACCGGGTCAGCAATACCATACAGGTACCGGGTCAGCAATACCATACAGGTACCGGGTCAGCAATACCATACAGGTACCGGGTCAGCAATACCATACAGGTACCGGGTCAGCAATACCATACAGGTACCGGGTCAGCTATAGTATTGTGTCTAGGGGAGGGACATTGGTAGCCTGGGCCCAGATCTCTTTGTGCTCTTGACAACTCTATTTCTCATTGTCAAGCCAAACATGTTCGGTGTGACAAGGAGTTGGCATAACAGCACAAACAGACTGGCAGTCAGGCCAGGGCTTTGAGGTGTTATAGGTCAGCCTTTACCAACAGCAGAAACACACACAGACCAGAGTCAGACCACCTCATCCTTTAGTCAGCAATGGATTGAATCGTACCACACCGGCTCCGACGCTCGTCAGATGTGGCAGGGTCTGCAAACTATTACAAACTACAAAAGGGAAGCACAGCCGCGAGCTGCCCAGTGACACAAGCCTACCAGACAAGCTAAATTACTTCTATGCTCGCTTCAAGGCAAGCAACACTGAAGCATGCATGAGTGCATCAGCTGTTCCGGACGACTGTGTGATCACACTCTCCGTAGCCAATGTGAGTAAGACCTTTAAACAGGTCAACATTCACAAGGCCGCAGGGCCAGATGGATTACCAGGACGTGTACTCCGAGCATGCGCTGACCAACTGGCAAGTGTCTTCACTGACATTTTCAACCTGCACCCTGACTGAGTCTGTAATACCAACATGTTTCAAGCAGACCACCATAGTCCCTGTGCCCAAGAACACTAAGATAACCTGCCTAAATGACTACCGACCCGTAGCACTCACGTCTGTAGCCATGAAGTGCTTTGAAAGGCTGGTCATGGCTCACATCAACACCATTATCCCAGAAACCCTAGACCCACTCCAATTTGCATACCGCCCCAACAGATCCACAGATGATGCAATCTCTATTGCACTCCACACTGCCCTTTCCCACCTGGACAAAAGGAACACCTACATGAGAATGCTATTCATTGACTACAGCTCAGCGTTCAACACCATAGTGCCCTCAAAGCTCATCACTAAGCTAAGGACCCTGGGACTAAACACCTCCCTCTGCAACTGGATCCTGGACTTCCTGACGGGCCGCCCCCAGGTGGTAAGGGAAGGTAACAACACATCCGCCACGCTGATCCTCAACACGGGGGCCCCTCAGGGGTGCGTGCTCAGTCCCCTCCTGTACTCCCTGTTCACTCATGACTGCATGGCCAGGCACGACTCCAACACCATCATTAAGTTTGCCGATGACACAACAGTGGTAGGCCTGATCACCGACAATGATGAGACAGCCTATAGGGAGGAGGTCAGAGACCTGGCCGTGTGGTGCCAGGACAACAACCTCTCCCTCAACGTGATCAAGACAAAGGAGATGATTGTGGACTACAGGAAAAAGAAGAGGACCGAGCACGCCCCCATTCTCATCGACAGGGCTGTAATGGAGCAGGTTGAGAGCTTCAAGTTCCTTGGTGTCCACATCACCAACAAACTATCATGGTCCAAACACACCAAGACAGTCGTGAAGAGGCCACGACAAAGCCTATTCCCCCTCAGGAGACTGAAAAGATTTGGCATGGGTCCTCAGATCCTCAAAAAGTTATACAGCTGCACCATCGAGAGCATCCTGACTGGTTGCATCACTGCCTGGTATGGCAACTGCTCGGCCTCCGACCGCAAGGCACTACAGAGGGTAGTGCGTACGGCCCAGTACATCACTGGGGACAAGCTTCCTGCCATCCAGGACCTCTATACCAGGCGGTGTCAGAGGAAGGCCCTAAAAATTGTCAAAGACTCCAGCCACCCTAGTCATAGACTGTTCTCTCTGCTACCGCACGGAAAACGGTACCGGAGCACCAAGTCTAGGTCCAAAAGGCTTCTTAACAGCTTCTACCCCCAAGCCATAAGACTCCTGAACAGCTAATCATGGCTACCTGGACTATTTGCATTGACCCCCCCACCCCCACCCCATCTTTTACGCTGCTGCTACTCTCTGTTTATTATCTATGCATAGTCACTTTACCCCTACCTACATATTACTTCAATTACCTCGACTAACCTGTGCCCCCGCACATTGACTCTGTACCGGTACCCCCTGTATATAGCCTCCCTACAGTTATTACATTGACTAACACATTGACTCTGTACCGGTACCCCCTGTATATAGCCTCCCTACTGTTATTACCTCCACTAACACATTGACTCTGTACCGGTACCCCCTGTATATAGCCTCAAATCAAATCAAATCAAATTTTATTGGTCACATGCGCCGAATACAACAGGTGCAGACATTACAGTGAAATGCTTACTTACAGCCCTTAACCAACAGTGCATTTATTTTAAACAAAAAAGTCAGAATAAAACAACAACAAAAAAGTGTTGAGAAAAAAAGAGCAGAAGTAAAATAAAGTGACAGTAGGGAGGCTATATATACAGTAAAATAAAGTGACAGTAGGGAGGCTATATATACAGGGGGGTACCGTTGCATAGTCAATGTGCGGGGGCACCGGCTAGTTGAGGTAGTTGAGGTAATATGTACATGTGGGTAGAGTTAAAGTGACTATGCATAAATACTTAACAGAGTAGCAGCAGCGTAAAAAGGATGGGGTGGGGGGGCAGTGCAAATAGTCCGGGTAGCCATGATTAGCTGTTCAGGAGTCTTATGGCTTGGGGGTAGAAGCTGTTGAGAAGTATTTTCTTTTGGACCTAGACTCCCTACTGTTATTACATACATAGACTAACACATTGACTCTGTACCGGTACCCCCTGTATATAGCCTCCCTACTGTTATTACCTCCACTAACACATTGACTCTGTACCGGTACCCCCTGTATATAGCCTCCCTACTGTTATTACCTCCACTAACACATTGACTCTGTACCGGTACCCCCTGTATATAGCCTCCCTACTGTTATTACCTCCACTAACACATTGACTCTGTACCAGTACCCCCTGTATATAGCCTCCCTACTGTTATTACCTCCACTAACACATTGACTCTGTACCGGTACCCCCTGTATATAGCCTCCCTACTGTTATTACCTCCACTAACACATTGACTCTGTACCGGTACCCCCTGTATATAGCCTCCCTACTGTTATTACCTCCACTAACACATTGACTCTGTACCGGTACCCCCTGTATATAGCCTCCCTACTGTTATTACCTCCACTAACACATTGACTCTGTACCAGTACCCCCTGTATATAGCCTCCCTACTGTTATTACCTCCACTAACACATTGACTCTGTACCGGTACCCCCTGTATATAGCCTCCCTACTGTTATTACCTCCACTAACACATTGACTCTGTACCGGTACCCCCTGTATATAACCTCCCTACTGTTATTACATAGACTAACACATTGACTCTGTACCGGTACCCCCTGTATATAGCCTCCCTACTGTTATTACCTCCACTAACACATTGACTCTG
The DNA here is from genome assembly GCF_964263955.1 of Coregonus lavaretus. Taxonomy (NCBI): domain Eukaryota; kingdom Metazoa; phylum Chordata; class Actinopteri; order Salmoniformes; family Salmonidae; genus Coregonus; species Coregonus lavaretus. Next base: position 3,754 of record NW_028159849.1, on the reverse strand, counting down.
TACCGGTACCCCCTGTATATAGCCTCCCTACTGTTATTACATAGACTAACACATTGACTCTGTACCGGTACCCCCTGTATATAGCCTCCCTAATGTTACTACATAGACTAACACATTGACTCTGTACCGGTACCCCCTGTATATAGCCTCCCTACTGTTATTACATCGACTAACACATTGACTCTGTATATAATATGTATATAGCCTCTCTACTGTTATTTTACTGCTGCTCTTTAATTATTTGTTATTTCTTTTTCTTTTTAACTTATCTATTTTTTACTTAACACTTATTTTTCTTAAAAACTGCATTGTGGGTTAAGGGCTTGTAAGTAAGCATTTCACTGTAAGGTCTACACCTGTTGTATTCGGCGCATGTGACAAATCCAATTTGATTTGATTTGAGTTAACGTTGACACACCTCAAATTAACAATGTACTGTATGTCAGAGTCACAAACTCACAGGTGATCACACCACAACCTCACAGCACAGTTCACTGACTACTGACCCCAACCTCACAGCACAGTTCACTGACTACTGACCCCAACCTCACAGCACAGTTCACTGACTACTGACTACAACCTCACAGCACAGTTCACTGACTACTGACCACAACCTCACAGCACAGTTCACTGACCACAACCTCACAGCACAGTTCACTGACCACAACCTCACAGCACAGTTCACTGACTACTGACCCCAACCTCACAGCACAGTTCACTGACTACTGACCACAACCTCACAGCACAGTTCACTGACTACTGACTACCAACCTCACAGCACAGTTCACTGACTACTGACCACAACCTCACAGCACAGTTCACTGACCACAACCTCACAGCACAGTTCACTGACTACTGACTACCAACCTCACAGCACAGTTCACTGACTACTGACTACCAACCTCACAGCACAGTTCACTGACTACTGACCACAACCTCACAGCACAGTTCACTGACCACAACCTCACAGCACAGTTCACTGACTACTGACCACAACCTCACAGCACAGTTCACTGACTACTGACTACCAACCTCACAGCACAGTTCACTGACTACTGACTACCAACCTCACAGCACAGTTCACTGACTACTGACCACAACCTCACAGCACAGTTCACTGACCACAACCTCACAGCACAGTTCACTGACTACTGACCCCAACCTCACAGCACAGTTCACTGACTACTGACCACAACCTCACAGCACAGTTCACTGACTACTGACTACCAACCTCACAGCACAGTTCACTGACTACTGACCACAACCTCACAGCACAGTTCACTGACTACTGACCACAACCTCACAGCACAGTTCACTGACTACTGACCCCAACCTCACAGCACAGTTCACTGACTACTGACCACAACCTCACAGCACAGTTCACTGACTACTGACCACAACCTCACAGCACAGTTCACTGACTACTGACCCCAACCTCACAGCACAGTTCACTGACTACTGACCCCAACCTCACAGCACAGTTCACTGACTACTGACCCCATCCTCACAGCACAGTTCACTGACTACTGACCCCACCTCACAGCACAGTTCACTGACTACTGACCCCAACCTCACAGCACAGTTCACTGACTACTGACCCCAACCTCACAGCACAGTTCACTGACTACTGGACCCCAGCCTCACAGCACAGTTCACCGACTACTGACCCCCAACCTCACAGCACAGTTCACTGACTACTGACCCCAACCTCACAGCACAGTTCACTGACTACTGACCACAACCTCACAGCACAGTTCACTGACTACTGACCACAACCTCACAGCACAGTTCACTGACTACTGACCCCAACCTCACAGCACAGTTCACTGACTACTGACCCCAACCTCACAGCACAGTTCACTGACTACTGACCCCAACCTCACAGCACAGTTCACTGACTACTGACCCCAACCTCACAGCACAGTTCACTGACTACTGACCCCAACCTCACAGCACAGTTCACTGGACTACTGACTACCAACCTCACAGCACAGTTCACTGACTACTGACTACCAACCTCACAGCACAGTTCACTGACTACTGACCCCAACCTCACAGCACAGTTCACTGACTACTGACTACAACCTCACAGCACAGTTCACTGACTACTGACTACAACCTCACAGTTGACTGACTACAACCTCGGCACTAGTTGGAAAGAACAACACTGACAACACAGTGTCAGAGCCTTCATGTGTCCAGTGTTCATAGAGGTAGAGAGGGAGTGAGAGACAGAGAGACAGAGAGAGAGAGAGAGAGAGAGAGAGAGAGAGAGAGAGAGAGAGAGAGAGAGAGAGAGAGAGAGAAGAGAGACAGAGAGAGAGAGAGAGAGAGAGAGAGAGAGAGAGAGAGAGAGAGAGAGAGAAGAGAGAGACAGAGAGACAGAGAGACAGAGAGACAGAGATCCTTCTGCCTCTGCATCGCTCTTTGGGGTTTTAGGCTGGGTATCTGTAAAGCCCTTTGTGACAACTGCTGATGTGAAAAGGGCTATATAAATACATTGGATTGATAATATAGTGAGAGAAAGTAGGTGATATTTGACGGTCAGTGCGTACCCTGTCCAGTCTGGCATCGTCGCCCGCTCTCGAAGGAGAAGAGGTTGGAGTCGTAACCGTAGCGACGCAGACAGAGGTAAGGCCACTTGACAGTGTCACGTTTCCTGGTGTGGAGGATAAGCTCCTCCTCTGTCAGCTCCATCAAGCCTGAGCCTAAGTCATTACCATCATCATCTACATTTATCACCTGGAGAGAGAGAGAGGGAGGGGAGAGGGGGAGAGGGAGGGGGGAGAGGGGGAGGGAGGGGAGAGGGGAGAAGGGAGAGGGAGGGGAGAGGGAGAGGGAGGGGGAGAGAGGGGAGATGGAGAGAGGAGTGGGGAGAGGGAGAGAGAGAGGGGGAGAGAGAGAGAGGGAGGGGGAGAGAGGGGAGAGGGAGAGAGAGAGGGGGGAGAAGGGAGGAGAGAGAGAGGGGAGGGGGGAGGGAGAGAGAGAGAGGGGGAGGGGGAGAGAGGAGGAGAGGGAGGGGAGAGAGAGGGAGGAGAGAGGGAGGGAGAGAGAGGGAGGAGAGAGAGAGAGAGAGAGGGGGAGGGGGAGAGGGAGGGAGGAGAGAGAGAGAGAGAGAGGGAGGGGGAGAGGGAGGGAGAGGAGAGGGAGAGGAGAGACAGAGACAGAGGGGAGGGGGAGAGAGAGGGGGAGGGAGAGGGAGGGAGGGAGGAGCGAGAGAGAGAGAGAGAGAAGAGAGAGAGAGAGAGGGAGGGGGAGGGAGGAGAGAGGGAGGGGGAGAGGGGAGGGAGGAGAGAGAGAGAGAGAGAGAGAGAGAGAGAGAGAGAGGGAGGGGGGAGGGGAGAGAGAGAGAGAGAGAGAGAGAGAGAGAGAGAGAGAGAGAGAGAGAGAGAGAGAGAGAGAGAGCGAGAGAGAGAGAGAGAGAAAGCAGATGAGAAACCATCAGTGAAACAAGTCTGTGTTAAGCAATGAGAAATCTGGGTCTCAATTTGGGATGGATGTGGAAAGCCACTAAATTATCCATCCATGTGGTCTCTAGTAAATGTTTTAGTAACAGGGTTACGTAATTACCTAACTCAATGGATTAACATAATTACTACTGTAGCTTCTATAATTGTCAAAGACTCCAGCCACCAAGTCATAGACTGTTCTCTCTGCTACCGCATGGCAAGCAGTACCGGAGCGCCAAGTCTAGCTCCAAATTTTCCTTGTGTTATTTATTTTATTTTTAAAAACTTTGGTTTATTTAGTAAAT